>NC_064649.1:154572434-154876712 GCF_023864345.2 Schistocerca serialis cubense | reverse complement strand
ATTTCTAGTAACAAACAGCCCAGCAATAATTGTAGGAAGGCTTGTCAGTGACATCAAAGATACACACAGAAATGTCATCATTGACAATTGTCACACAAACTGCCAGTAGTGGAGGACACGGAGTAAAAATTGACCATTCTAAGCACTCTTCACAAGAAGGAAAGGGAGATACCTCTTGAATTTTGCATCTAAGAGACCAACCTGTGGAGTTTCAAAATGTTGCTTCCAAGCTAATAAATTCATTTTTTGTACCCAACCAAGAAGTAACTGTTTGCTGATACTTCTATCTACAATGCATGACATGGATGATATCAACCCCAAAACAGGGAAGCCAATTATCATTATTTTTTTACATTCACACTGAAGGAGGAGTGGATACTGTAGATAAAATGATTACAGGTTATTCTGTTTCCAAAATCAGAAAAAGTTGGCCTATGGTGTTATTTTATAGTAAGCTAAACATATCTGGGATAAATTGCCAAATTTTGTAGTAGTAGTAGAGGGGTTTTGTGGGCGCATGACAACAAGGTCTTCAGCGCCCGTTCAGTAACATAGTGAGACGGGTGTCAAGAAAAAAAAAAATAAAAATAAAAAAAAAAAAATAAAAAAAAAAAATCAGAGTATTTGCATAAAACGGAACATAAAACACGGGAAACAATCATCGGAAAAGATGTGCTCACCCACACCGAAGCGTGGGATGAAGCAGGGCGTCAGCAGTAAAACATGGACAACACAGGAAGAAAACGAGAGAGGGGGCTAAAACAATGTAGCAGATGGAAGTGGCCGGGTGACCGCAAGGAAAAAAAGGGAGGTGTCAGCCACTCTGCAATACACTAAAACCTCCAGCCTAAAAGTTTAGGCCAGAGTCCAGACACATCACAAAACTTAAAAACCCTAGACACACACGTCTCATCATTAGCTAAAACACAGGGCAGATCACCATCAACTTGTGCTTCTGCCCTTGCATCACGGTATAAAATGCAGTCTGTTAAAATGTGGCGGACAGAGATGTGCACACCACAAGCATCACAAAACGGAGGATCCTCCCGCCATAATAAATAGCTATGCGTCAGAGGACAGTGCCCGATCCGAAGACGTGTGAGGGCCACCTCTTCCCGCCTGAGCAACCGACAGGAGGAACGCCACGGCCGAGTGGTTGACTTTACCGACCGCAGTTTATTGGCCGTCACGCAACTTACGATTAGGTGTTTGGATGACTGGGCGCTGAAGAGTGGATTTAAGTTTTCCACCGAGAAGTCTGTATGTGTTCTTTTTAACCGTTCTCGTTCGATTTTCACCTTTCCTGAGTTGCGCTTGAGGGACACTATTCTTTCTTTTAAAGACACGGTGAGATTTCTGGGTCTCATTTTTGACTCGAGGCTCACGTGGTTACCTCATCTTAAAGACCTGAAACGGCGGTCGCTTCAGGCTTTAAGCATTTTAAAATGTCTTAGCCACAGTACATGGGGAGCTGACAGGACTTGTCTGCTCCAGTTTTACAGGGCGTTTGTGCGATCTCGGCTCGATTATGGGTGCACGGTGTATGGGTCTGCGAGGCCTTCGTACTTAAAGATTTTGGACGTTGTCCACCATGAAGGGCTGCGGTTGGCCACTGGGGCATTCCGAACTAGCCCCATACCGAGCCTCTGTGCAGAGGCAGGTGAACCGCCACTTCATATGCGGCGATGGCTACTTACGGTACGCCAGGCGTATAAAACTTTGTCCACACCCTACACACCTGCATACCATACCGTTGCTCAGCCTCCTCTGGCACGGTTATTTCATAACCGGCAACGTGCGACGCAGCCCTATGGGATTCGCGCACAGGATTGCCTCGCTGCAATGTCTATGGCTGGTCTTCGTGCACTTTCAAAACCAAAAGGAACCATAAAAATTTGATGTAATTTCCTGAAGAATTTAGCATTTCCATTAACAAATGAACACTTAAAAAATAGAATGGAAATCATATCACTCAGGAGTAAAATTCGGAGTAGGTATTAAAATCCACGGAGAAGAAATAAAAACTTTGAGGTTCGCCGATGACACTGTAATTCTGTCAGAGACAGCAAAGGACTTGGAAGAACAGTTGAACGGAATGGACAGTGTCTTGAAAGGAGGATATAAGATGAACATCAACAAAAGCAAAACGAGGATAATGGAATGTGGTCGAATTAAGTGGGGTGATGCTGAGGGAATTACATTAGGAAATGAGGCACTTACAGTAGTAAAGGAGTTTTGATATTTGAGGAGACAAATAACTGTTGATGGTCAAAGTAGAGAGGATATAAAATGTAGACTAGCAACGGCAAGGAAAGTGTTTCTGAAGAAGAGAAATTTGTTAACATTGAGTATGGATTTAAGTGTCAGGCAGTCATTTCTGAAAGTATTTGTATGGAGTGTAGCCATGTATGGAAGTGAAACATGGACGATAAATAATTTGGACAAGAAGAGAATAGAAGCTTTCAAAATGTGGCTCTACATAAGAATGCTGAAGATTACATGGGTTGTCACATAACTAATGAGAAGGTATTGAATAGAATTGGGGAGAAGAGGAGTTTGTGGCACAACTTGACAAGAAGAAGGGACTGGTTGGTAGGACATGTTCTGAGGCATCAAGGGATCACCAATTTAGTACTGGAGGGCAGCGTGGAGGGTAAAAACCGTAGAGGGAGACCAAGAGATGAATAGACTAAGCAGATTAAGAAGGATGGAGGTTGCAGTGAGTACTGGGAGATGATGAAGATTGCACAGGATAGAGTAGCATGGAGAGCTGCATCAAACCAGTCTCAGGACTGAAGGCCACAACAACAACAACAACAACAACAACAACAACGACAATCCTTTCAAATTAGGTTTTGAGTTAAAGTTTTGGGAACTATTTATTAATAGAATGTATTATTTCCTTTGAAATTTTCATCCTAGTGGAAGGATGATTGTTGTATCTTCATTTCTACGAAAATGTACTCTTTGTGCCTCCTACCAGCAACGTGTGAACCCATTTGTTTAACTACTGTTGCATTTTTAGCAGTTACATGGAAGAATGATTTAGCCAACAAGATTGCAAAGCATACTCAATGTCAAGAAATAAAGAAATTCAAAAGCAGATTTCCATATCCACTCTGTGAGGAAATATACTGAAGATGCACATATATTCCATCAAAAATAGCTAGTATGGAATTTTCCCTTACAAATGAGAAAATATGAAAATCCAGTGCAAAAGAGAACAGTGCCAATATGAGCAATTTACGTACAATGCATTTAAATCTTGCAGTCCAAACACAGATTTCTGAGCAGGAACAGAAATACACGAGAACACAGATCATGTGGTGAAACCATATTCGATTTCATTTCGTATGATACAGAATCTGAAGTCTGTAGAAACCCTTACACTGCTGCACCTCCACCACCACTATTGCTCATTAGAGTAGTGCACTGTTCACTTGCTCTGTGTCCCGTACAGAAGCCACTGATCTCAATCCTGCACCTCTACTGCCTGCAGCTGAAACAGAGATGTCCTTGGCAGGCAAATGTTTCTCATGTAGCTACCTACCTCATACTTATGCTGACACGTCCTTACTCACTAACTAGACCATTTCTAACAGCCACGCATTTTATTGGGTCCAGAGTTAGAAAACAAGTGTAACCAAGTATAACTTTCAAACACTCAGTTTGTGTGAATGTTTCTTCTTGTATCTTACCTACGAATGTGGTACCTCTACCACTTGTCTGGCACCAGCAATTTACTATAGCCACCTCGGAAAAACTAGTGGCTACATTGATGGTTCAGGTTCCACCATCACAGGTGCTACCCACGATGGTTTATATCATACGACGACTCTGCTGAAGAAGTGAAACATGAAAACTGGCTACACCAACACCTCATTGCATTCAGGATAATTGACACATAAACTTAAGGGTTTGTTGGGGATTCCTGCCATGTGTCCAACAGTAGTTGTGCTTTAAATGAACTGGCCTCACACTTTTGATGAAACGTGTAGTTTGTCATCACCTTATAGCCACAAGCGCATTCAAATCAGTGTCACTTGGGTAGAGTTTTACCAGTAACACAGGCAGTCACATCAGTCTTATCAGGATTAGGTAGCAGAGCTGAAGGGTTTTAGGGCCGTAAGTGTCACTTTGCTCCTAAAAGCTCCACAGAATCTAACGCAGACTTTGCAGTTGATGATATGATCATCTGCCTAGTGCCGAATAAGGATATTCATCAGAGAACCCCTTGAAGTAAAGATGTGTCTTCAGAAAAAATTTTAATACTGGTCATTCTCTAAGTCCCCCATGCAGTAGCCTACCAAATCAAAGAACCAGGCAACGTCACCATCATTTACAGTGAACAACTTCTGCACATGGCACAAGATGATGAAGACATTGCTGCTCAAGCTGGGAAGCCGAGCTGAGATGGATAAACCCAATGATGATGCTGACAAGGAAACCGTGTGGCACTTGCAACAAATCCCTCTCACTTTGTGCGGCGTGAGGAGGCTGCTTGCCCCCCAGATGGTGAGAGTTGTGGGACAACAAAAACTACATGGCTTCAATTTGCCACACCCAGCCTTCCTCAATATGAATGGACCTTGACATTCATTCCATTTCATTATTGTCTACAGGTTAGAATGAACTTTTTATTTCAGTGTTGGCACTGAAGAAACCGTTATCTCCAAAAGTGAACAGCATATCAACTGTTTCACTCCTCTGCTCTCAGACTCGCACACAGATCAGCTCCCTCCGTCAGCAACCATCAAATGCCATGTGCTAAACTACAAACGAGCAGCATACTACAATTCTCACTCTGTTTCTGTCCACCACAGCTCATATGGTTGAACGGACTGCAGATGTGTATTTGGTTATTAATGAAACTGACACCAAAAATTTGTTTGGGTTCCATGCTTTTGTTACTTTTGAATTTTCTATAAATTAAAATATGTATCTTTTGTCAGATCTGGTTCCTTATCAAGACCTAGATTAATTGTGTTCTGAATTTTTGGATTTGTTTTCTGTGGGATTATGGTGTGTGAACAACTTCACAGCACAAATCAATGTAATAATTTGGCTTGACTGCATTTTTTTCATGTCCTTACATGAGTGAGTACAACTGAATCTCTTGAGTCACCAGGCATAATTCAGTTGCTTTAGACAAGTGAGTGGGCTACATGATTATTTATTTATTTAATGATAAAAAAAAAAAAATAAACAGGTGTGTCACCTCCAACTTTGTGGAGACATGAAATTTATCACAGTCATGTTATCGGCACATATCAGCTCGTGGCAGAAGGTGAGTTACTTGCAAAATTGCACTAATCCTTTTCCCAAACTGACTGGGGTATGGTCTCCCTCCAGGTTCCATTAAAAGACCAGACACTGCAGCTTTCCAGTTCACAGTACCACTCTCATGGAGGAGGCCAGCAACTGTGCATCTCTGCACACACGACTTTCACTCCTACTCAGCAGTCCACACAAAATTCGAACTGTTCACACCTGTCATGACCGCTTCAAAACTATGGATGTGTCAACTTTAGTGCACCACAGAGGTGCTGGCATCTGGTCACTTTTCCCCCCGAAGCAATGAGAGTTTGTAGTAACATACACACTACTGTACCTTTGCCATCACTAATGTACAGTGTGTTGGTATGTGTGCTGATTTGGGTAGCATGCTGTTCAGCTGTTGTGTGCCCCCACCCGAGAACCCTGACCTCTGTCCAACACCTTTATCACATGCAGACAAAAGCCTAGTGCATGGCATGTAGGAGCTCCAACTGGAAAACTTGTTTATGGTCTCTAAACTGTATTGTACTTATGCCCTCACACCGTGACCTAATAGGTATTAGGTTGGGGTATAATTTTGTAGCTTTTGTGTTTTGCATGTTGTTATTCCAATTGCTATGAATTTATTTATTGCTTATTTTTTTTTTTAGGTTCACCATTGCTTGTCAAGTTTATATATTGTCATTTTTTCAGTTAAAGGCACCTTAACCCATGATGAACTACATCAGTGTACTTGAGAACAGGGAAATACGATTAAGTGTGATCATTTTACCATATGTTACATTTGCATGCAAAAGGGGAATATTCAAAAACTGTTTTTACAGGTATCGTGTGCTCCAAGCCAAAATCACAAAAATCGGCAGGGGTACATCTGTGCCTCACTGCTTGATCGGATTCTAGTGGTTCATTAAGAACACCAATGATTCCTATCCTGTATTGTCACTGGCCTTGAGAAATGGTGTGTCTATGCTAACACAAGGAAAAGAAAGGAATGACTGCGTCCAGACAAAGCAGCAACTCCCCATACAAAGATCTGCACACATCAACAAAAGATTTACAAAGAAAATACATTCATTTTAAACAACTACCACTTCTTGCAGATGCAATCTAAGAACAATGACCAGGAAGACTGTATGAAGTGATGCTGCTCCATGATAACAGCCTCTATCATTCTGCTAGACTGACAAAAAATATTGTACAGGAGTTTATTTTAGAAGTCATTCCAGACCAATCTGGTTCACTTAATCCTGTGCACTCAGATTATCACCTTTTTTGCTCTCTGCATAACAACCTTTGAGAAACTTACTTCCTTTCTTTCTGGATGAAAAGGCACTGTGAACATGGATTGGTGAGTTCTTTGCCTCAAAACCACACGATTTCTAGTCACAGAGTAGTAAAGTTGCCCCAGTTTTGGCAGACTGTTGTAAATAGTGAAGAAAAACACATTACTGGTGACTGAAATCTCTTATGTGTGTGTCTTGTGTTTATCAAAATTGGAAAAATGATATGAACATATACACCAACCCAGTATTTGCTTTCTTACTGCCATGACTTTCATCAAGTTCACCATACACACTATCATTTTCTCTCTAACAGATGTAAGTGAATGTCAAGCTCAACACACGCAACATGTTAACAGTTCAATTTGGAGACTGTAAGATGCAGAAGTACTAATCACATACGGAGGACAAGAAAAAAATCACACAATGAGATCTACACATTGGACTGAAAAACGTGGAGCACTTCAAATGGCCTAAGAGCATACCAGAATTGTGTTTCCAGAAGTCCCTGCACGAGTTTCAGTCCCCCTGCTGTCATGCACAAATGGAAACTGCATCTTTCGTTCTGATTTCGAAACTCCTGCTTTCTACACATTAGTTTGTGTGGTGTATGTTTCCTTTTCTTTTGTTTTGTATTTGGGTGCAAAAGCAACTATAATGATATGCGCCCATATCAGAATTATACAACATGAAGACTAAGAGAGGAGGTAGAAATGACTACACTCTATTCACAATCGATGGAACAGAAGAATGCTAAAACAAAGATGTGGAGAAAAGTGTATAAAGTACGCCATAGAGTAATGGAGGTCCTGAAATAAAAATTACATGGTCTTCGCCATAATGCTTTTATGGATAAAAAGTAACACGCAGTCAACAGCTCGCTTGTCATTCGCTAAAACGGGTGATAATTCAGATGGAAAACTCAAACAGGCACACAAACTATTAAAAAAAAAAACTCCATTCTGCCAGGAAATGCCTGACATTTTAACATTGCACCCAATGTCCACAACATGCTGGGGGAGCGCCACTTAACAAATGGCAAAGGCTGAAAAGGCAGTGCAAAATACGCAGCCTAGATAAAATGACCTCATGAAGGGAGGGCTGACAGGAGTTTGTCCAAGCCACAGGGAGAATCTTAATAACCCAGAGCTTATTCCATTGAGTACCGAGCGAGGTGGCGCAGTGGTTAGACACTGGACTCGCATTCGGGAGGACGACGGTTCAATCCTGCGTCCGGCCATCCTGATTTAGGTTTTCCGTGATTTCCCTAAATCACTTCATGCAAATGCAGGGATGGTTACTCTAAAAGGGCACGGCCGACTTCCTTCCGCATCCTTCCCTAATCCAATGAGACCGATGACCATGCTGTCTGGTCTCCTTCCCCAAACCAACCAACCATTATTCCATTGAATGGAGAACCAGTGAAGCTAAAGTGACACCACCTCCTGACAGATGGCAACACAGTAATCATTAGAGGGAATTTATGAACCAATGGGCTGAGGTAAAATCACTGCAGCCTTGGCACCAGTATCAGTAGCTTTGTTTCCTGCCACACTGACATGGGCGTGAACCCACACAAACATCTGAGGGGCTCTATCACGAGTGATCAAGTGACAGTTTTCCTGGAACGATTGCACTAAGGGATGGGTGGTGTACAGCCCACAGAGGCTTTGAAGGGTGCCGACAGTGTCTGACACATCTAAAAAGCCTGTGTCGCCAAATGTATTCAGTGGCCTGATACAGGGTGAAAAGCTACACTGTAAATACTGAGCAGTGCACCAGAAGCCAATAACTAAAGACGTTGGCACCAATGACAATGGTGTACCCAACACCATGGTCAATCCGAGAACCATCAGTATACACAAAGGTACAGTCACTGAGGAAGGAATACTTGGGAACACTATCTTCAGGAATAAAGGTGATTGACAAGAGAGAGGACACTTGGGCCTTGAAAACTTAGTCTTTGGAAAATTCCTCAAGGAAATAGTTCAGGCTGCCATGGAAGTCACCTGTGTAGAGAGTGCACAGGATACCAGTCACGGAGCAGGTGTCGTAGGTTTTCTCCAAATCATAAAACATGGTCATAATCTGGGATTTCTGCAGGAAACCATTCATAACACGGGTGGACATAGTGACGAGATGGTGATTTGCAGAACAGCGTCCTCGATATCCACACTGTGCAGTGGTTAGTAAATTGCGAGACTCGAGCCAACATACCACCCAGGCATAAATCATATGCTGCATCACCTTGCAAACAAATCTGGCAAGAGAAATTGGGTGATAACTAGAAAGAATGCGTTTGTCCTTACCGGGCTTAGGTATGGGTATGACAATGGCTTCCCACCAGTGACTGGGAAACGTGCATTCTGGTTGTCCACAAGAGAGTATTGTTCTCTCATCTCTCATATCATAGGCAGTACTGTGCCTCACAATTCAGAGAAGTGAAGGGTATCACTAGAGCCACCTCCATTCATTTCTGATGGAAGAAGGCCGGGTGACAGTGGGAAGAGCTTGAAATTTCCGCAAATTGATGACCTAGGGTGTTTGACATGCATTGTATAGACGAAGAGCAGGGAACAGAACGTTCAGCGGTGATACGGATAATGTTTGTAAGATATTCTACCTGGCATCACAATTGGGGAAATGTTGGTCATTGTAAGGACAATCACGATGAGGATAAAAGTCAAGGGGTTTCACCTCAGTGCTCTGGTGACACGGAGGCTGGCCAGGTGAAGGTAGTACATGATGATGCCATCGTAGAGTATCTCCGAGTCAGTTTAGGAGAAGACCGTTTGCCTTTGTTGGATTTCTTGAGCCTTTCCAGTTGGCAGAGGAAGTCTTAGATGTTGGTTGACTGAAAGGAGATAGGAAGTCTTCATGGGAGTATTTCATCTGTCCTTTCCAGCAGGTCGGTTGTGTATCTGGTGACTTCTCCCATTGTGGCGAGGGTTTGATGGCTTGTTGCACAGCTGGACAAGGGGATGGTGATACTAACATGACAATGGGAGATTTCACAATCTCTGAGATGTATTTGAGGTCACATGTCTGCATGGCCATGTCCTTCGTGGAGCAAGATGAAGCAAGAACCACATTATAAGTGCCTGACAGTAGGACACAGGGTTTTTAACTAGCCAGTAACTTGCGAGTGACCGGGTAAGGAACTTTTTCCTTTACCCAGATCTCCTAGACAGCTACTCATCAAAACATAACAGATAATTACGACAGGAGGTGGCATGATAACCATTGCAGTAGATGCAGCAGCAAGGTGGTGGCAGACAATAGGTCTGGTTAGCTTCCCTACATCAAGTTACACAGTTGGCCGCTTGTCAACAAGACTATAAAGTGTATCTAAAAACAAAGATGATGTGACTTACTGAACGAAAGCGCTGGCAGGTCGATAGACACACAAACAAACACAAACACACACAAGAAATTCAAGCTTTTGCAACAAACTGTTGCCTCATCAGGAAAGAGGGAAGGAGAGGGAAAGACGAAAGGATGTGGGTTTTAAGGGACAGGGTAAGGAGTCATTCCAATCCCAGAAGCGGAAAGACTTACCTTAGGGGGAGAAAACGATGGGTATACACTCGCGCGCACACACACACACACACACACACACACACACACACACACACACACACACACACACACACGTCAATCCACACATATACAGACACAAGCAGACATCTCACAAGCAGACATATTTAAAGACAAAGAGTTTCGGCAGAGATGTCAGTCAAGGCGGAAGTGAAGAGAACAAGGAGATAGCCTCGACTGACATCTCTGCCCAAACTCTTTGTCTTTAAATATGTCTGCTTGTGAGATGTCTGCTTGTGTCTGTATATGTGTGGATGGACGTGTGTGTGTGTGTGTGTGTGTGTGTGTGTGTGTAGGTGTGTGTGTGTGTGTGTGTGCGCGCGCGAGAGTGTATACCCATCCTTTTTTCCCCCTAAGGTAAGTCTTTCCACTCCCGGGATGGAATGACTCCTTACCCTCTCCCTTAAAAACCACATCCTTTCGTCTTTCCCTCTCCTTCCCTCTTTCCTGATGAGGCAACAGTTTGTTGCAAAAGCTTGAATTTTGTGTGTGTGTTTGTGTGTCTATCGACCTGCCAGCGCTTTCGTTTGGTAAGTCACATCATCTTTGTTTTTAGATATATTTTTCCCACGTGGAATGTTTCCCTCTATTATATAGCCTATAAAGTGTGGTTGAAATGATGACACTGGGAGCAGCACTTCAGGTTCATAATCTACAGTCAGACTGTGATAACTTCATAGCCTGCTTTGATCCTGGACAGATTCTCCCACTGTAACAAAGATGGGAAAAATAGTGCTTGTGGGCACTAAGGAGGCATCTACCTTTTTTTGTCACCCAATGGACTGCAGTGCCACCCTGATCAGACATACATTTGGATTTAGGCCTCTGTTAGACTGTTGAGCAGCACTGTGATGCAGCTGGGAGGGTCTTTGAATTGGGAGCTTCATTCCATCTATGTTTGGTAGACGTGGACTGCAAAGATGATAATTGGCTCACTTCGAGGAAATCTCCCATGACTGCCAGCATGTCTGATGGCTTGCTCCTTCCAACTGGGTGCCCCTTTCAAATGGGCACAAAGCAGCCTTAGGTGATTGGTCACTGTGCCAGGTGCTTGGGACATGTGACTTAGGAGTGAACAATCAGCAATTTAGGAAGGTAGCAGTTCAGGCAATCGCCCCTCTCTGGGCCTGGCCTGCACCAGGTGGTACATGCAAACATTACCAGTTGGCCCAAGGCTGGGAATTACATGTTACCCCGTCACCTACAACATTTTAGATGCATTGACTGGCCTTCGCGTGGACAAAGGGAGGAAGAAGGAAAAAGAGGAACCTCAAATATTGAAGAGGAGGAAGGATAGGAGAAGGTGAATGAAGGAAGGAAAATAGGCATGAAAACCAGTGGTGAGACTGTTTGTATGTCAGCTATGGACAGTGTGCAACATTCCCAAAAAAACACCAGACATGTTCTCCAAGGAAAGGGAAAAATGATACTAACATGATAGACATGCAGCACGAAAGGGAAAA
The DNA here is from genome assembly GCF_023864345.2 of Schistocerca serialis cubense. NCBI lineage: Eukaryota > Metazoa > Arthropoda > Insecta > Orthoptera > Acrididae > Schistocerca > Schistocerca serialis. Next base: position 154,865,095 of record NC_064649.1, on the reverse strand, counting down.
GATGCTGCAAAGGCTGGGAGCCTGTGGTAGCCAAGCATGAACCCACCAAAGAGCGGCGAGTCCCCTGGAGGTTGTGAACTCAAGGTTGAAGTGTAAGGTGGGCATTATGTTGTGAGCAGAGAGTACTGTTAATGGATGTGATAGGAGTTGTTAGTAAACAAAATGCACAGCACACATCTTCAGCATTGGCAGTGTTGTGATATTTTTAGTGCAATACAGATACTGAGCTAATCTGGCATGAAAGCAAATGGAATGCAATAACTCTGAAATGAGTTACTGGAGAGCGCAGACCCCTTATGCCAAAATACTGAAAAGGTAACCCTAAATAACCTCTGAAAGCTGGTTGGCGGAGGACTGTTTCACTGTACATGTGGAGTGCTGCTGGATCTGTCTTACGACAGATTTAAACTGGAGTCAGTCTGTCTGTCCTGTTCTGACTATCTTTCTTCATCTGTTTCTATGCACATCTTCTCCTATGTCGTCCATCACTCCAATTCTTTGTTATAGACAATTCCCACACAGTATACATCAGAGGCAATACTACTAACTGAAGAAGTGAAATTGATGGATGGATGGATGGATGGATCAGTGAATAACTGCTGATGAGATGCAAGACAGTCAGAGTGGCAGCAGCTCTAACAGATGCAAGAGCTGGGAGACCCCAATGCTGTACATTAGCCACCCTTCCTTTCGCTGCCCCATTCAGCCACTGATTGATACAGGTGCGGTATGGTACATATGCGTGTTCGTGGGCTCAACCACAGGTGCTCAACCACACGAAAAAAGTGTGGAAGTCGGGAGATGTTTAAAAACTGTCAATTAAAACATAACTGACAAGAGGAAAACTAGGAGTCACAGGGGTGTATGTGGCTGGCTGACCATTTACAATATACACTGAAAAAGTATTTATAGGTGAGAGGTCCTTGAGGAGCAGAAGTTGGTCATATAGTAATTTAATAAAGCAAGTCAATTTTGTAACTCCCCCATGAAGGCTCTACAAGTTATTCATGCAAAGAATGATGAAGTCAGATTTTATTTGAGGGGGGGGGGGGTTTATGAAACAGTCTGGCTTCCAAGTATTCCGTAACCCCCTTGATGTTCACATGGATGTTTAAATCGTAATTCTTGTGTTCAAAGCAGTTTCTGGATGTTACAGTAAAATATAGTCCGGGTATTACTGAGCTAACGAATAACATGGGGATTCTAGTAGCAGTCACAAGACATTTGTGTCGCAGGACCAACAGCAACAAAAGAAACTGGATTCTGATCAAATGGCTGTTAACTTAGTGGCGAATGGAAAATGCAATATTTTAAAGCTGCCACAATGTCCCTTGGATGACACTTTTGGTTGGCTAAGTCAGAGAAGGAGGCAGCAACAATGAAATTAGCATGTTGAACTGTGTTACCAGCGAATCTCCACCTAAGCTATGAGGCTCTTATCCGCAAGTAGTATTCATCATGTTCACTCAGTTAGACTCCCTTCTCACTGCACCTGTAGGATCCAGCCACAGGATAAAATGTTTATGGGACTGATGAAGACCTATTACAGTGAAGAAATGTGGCAATGACTGAGGATGCAATATAACACTAGGACCGAACCAACTAATGTTGCAAAACTCTGGTGAAGCCTATATGAAAGTTCAGGATTACTTATTCCTGATGTGGAATATGTGGTTCTGGATGCCATGGCGAACAGAGGTTTTTGCCAGTTGCAGATGGTGGCTCATGTTGGTACTAACACTGATCTGATCCAAAGCAACACACACAGTGCGTCTGCTTTTTGGTGGCTAGTTGATATGGTAAAGATTGCCTGTCTTGCTATTTGAAGGTGGAGCTCACTATCAATAGCATTATGACAGAATTGACCACGGTCCTTTGAAACATACCACCAATTCAGCTCCGAGTGCAGGACTGTCTTAGCCCCTGATACGGTCGGCAGATTCTCGGACTTGTGCCTTACAGTGGTGTGTTTCCTGGGTTATGCTTCATATGTCAGGGGACTACTACACACAGGAGGTGCCTACTCGGATAGTGGGGGCTGCGTTGTGGTGAATGGCTGTCTTACTATATTAGAGGGTCTCAGTAAGCTACAGAATGGTTGACAGTTTAAAAGAGTGCAGGGCAAATACAGGATGAAGGTAGTTTTAGATGCAGTTGGTACTGTAACTGTAAATTATTGTAGCTGTGTTGGGAAAGATCCAGAACACCAATCGCTAATAGAAAGCACTGAAGCTTACATGCCTTGTTTTACCAACCACCTGAATGAGTTGCTGAACAGCTCAAAGAAGAGCTTAGCCATTCCAAATAGGTACCCCAGTCATATAAACACAGTTGATGATGACTTCAATCTAGCCTCCATATGTCGGCTAAAATACATGTCGCAAGTCGATTTTAGGTATGTCATCGGACATCATACCAAAAGCTCTCTCAGAGAAGTATTTACAGCAATAATTATTAGTGCAGGTGCCCACATTAATTGTAAATTATTGCAAAAGCATTGTTGACTACTTAGCAACAAATAATAATGAGCAAATAGGGAGCATTACGATGGATACACGGGCTAGTGTCCACACGCTTATTGTAGCGAGACTAAATGTTGTAAGATCCATACACACAAAAATAAACGTAAAGTATACATATAGAAACGCAGTTAAAAACGCACTTGGCACCTTTTTTAGAGACAGCCTGAACTCCATCCGATCAGACTATGTAGGCCTAGACCAGAGATCATGGATACAAACAAATGGAACCAAAGGCAGTTGAGAGCTATGTACAAAATAAATTAATAAGAGGTCCCACATAGTACACAAAACAGATTCGAACACTATTACAGAAGCTATGAAGAAATGAATGCCAAATGTAAAACTATGTAAAATCCCAGTGTGAGAGGCTTTTAGTAGGTTCCACAATGAAACTGGCCTTAAAACTAGAAGAATCAATAGAGATCTTGGTCGTATGTAAAGTACAACAACACCAACAAGGAATCAATACCTTCACTGTGCGATAACAATAGTGATGTTACTGATGAAGTGAGACTAAAGCTGAGTTACAGAAAGCATAGTTTGCTTTGCTGAAAGAATTTCAAAAACCAAGAATATATTCCAGTATTCAAATCAAGAATGAATGCGAACATGACTAACTTGGTAGCAGGTTTTCTCCATGTTGAGAAGCAGCTTACATTACTTAATAAAGAATGCTTCTGGTCGGGATTGTATGCCACTCAGGTTTGTTTCAGAGTATGCTTATACAATAACTCCATAATTAGATGAATGGAAAAACTGGTAGAAGCCGACGTCGGGGAAGATCAGTTTGGATTCCGTAGAAATATTGGAACACGTGAGGCAATACTGACCTTACGACTTATCTTAGAAGAAAGATTAAGGAAACACAAACCTACGTTTCTAGCATTTGTAGACTTTGAGAAAGCTTTTGACAATGTTGACAGGAATACTCTCTTTCAAATTCTAAAGGTGGCAGGGGTAAAACACTGGGAGCGAAAGGCTATTTACAATTTGTACAGAAACCAGATAGCAGTTATTCGAGTCGAGGTACATGAAAGGGAAGCAATGGTTGGGAAGGGAGTGAGACAGGGTTGTAGCCTCTCCCTAATGTTATTCAATCGGTATATTGAGAAAGCAGTCAAGGAAACAAAAGAAAAATTCGGAGTAGGTATTAAAATCCATGGAGAAGAAATAAAAATGTTGAGGTTCGCCGATGACATTGTAATTCTGTCAGACACATCAAAGGACCTGGAAGAGCAGCTGAACGGAATGGATGGTGTCTTCAAAGGGGGATATAAGATGAACATCAACGAAAGCAAAACGAGGATAATGGAATGTAGTCGAATTAAGTCAGGTGATGCTGAGGGAATTAGATTAGGAAATGAGACACAAAGTAGTGAAAGAGTTTTGCTATTTGGGGAGCAAAATAACTGATGATGGCCGAAGTAGAGAAGATATAAAATGTAGACTGGCAATGCAAGAAGAGAAATTTGTTAACATCGAGTATAGATTTAAGTGTCATGAAGTCGTTTCTGAAAGTATTTGTATGGAGTGTAGCCATGTATGGAAGTGAAACATGGATGATAAATAGTTTGGACAGGAAGAGAATAGAAGCTTTCGAAATGTGGTGCTACACAAGAATGCTGAAGATTAGATGGGTAGATCACGTAACTAATGAATAGGTATTGAATAGAATTGGGGAGAAGAGGAGTTTGTGGCACAACTTGACGAGAAGAATGGACTGTTGGTAGGACATGTTGTGTGGCATCAAGGGATCACAAATTTAGCATTGGAGGGGAGCGTGGAGGGTTAAAATTGTAGAGGGAGACCAAGAGATGAATACACTATGCAGATTCAGAAGGATTTAGGTTGCAGTAGGTACTGGGAGATGAAGAAGCTTGCACAGTATAAGGTAGCATGGAGAGCTGCATCAAACCAGACTCAAGACTGAAGACAACAACAACAACAACAACAACAAGACACCCATTTGCTCCGGGAAAACAATCTGTTGATACACAGTCAGCATGGATTCAGAAAATGTTTTTCTCGTTAAACAAGGCAACACATCCACACTTTAGTTCCACAATGTAACAATTGAGACTGACAGGGGGATCCAAAGTGGTGTCATATTTTTAGGCTTCCAGAAGGCTTTCGACACTATTCCTTAGACACAACTAATAAAATTGCATAGTTATGTGTCAAATCTTAGTTATGCACTGGTTTCATGATTTCCTGTCAGAAAGGTCATAGGCCATAATAATTTATGGTGAGCCACTGGACTGTTATAGGCCCTCTGCTGTTCCTGATCTACACAAATGATTTAGGAAACAATCTGAGCAGTCCTCTTAGATTGTTAGCAGATGATGCTTTCATTTACCATCTAGCACAGTCGTCAGATGATCAATACAAATTGCAAAATGATTTATACAAGATATTTGTATGGTGTGAAGAGTGGCAATTGTCTCTCAATAAGGAGAAATGAGAACATCCACAAGAGTACAAGGGGATACCTGCTAAATTTCGGTTTCACAATATCTCAATCTAAAGGCTATCAATTAAGCTTAATACCTGGAAATTACAATTTCAGACAAATTAAATTGGAATGATCAAATAGGCATTGTTGTGAGAAAACCTAACCAACGACTGCAATTTATTGACAGTACACTTTGAGAGAACCACAGGTCTACAAGGAAGAGTGCATATAATCAAGATTGTCCGTCATTTGAAGTATTGCTGTGCTTTATGAGATCTGCATCAGATATTATTGACAGACTAAAACAATCAGTTCATAGCAGGGCCACTCAATTAGTATTATCCTGAACTAGGGGGAGACAGTGTCATGGATATAATAAGCGAATTTGTGTGGCGATCATTAAAACCAAGGTCTTCTTCATTGCAGTGAGATCTTCTGATGAAACTTCAATCACCAGTTTTCTCCTAGTGTGAAAATATTTTGTTGGCACCAACCTACATAGGTTGAAATGATGATGCCCACCACCACCACCACCACCACCACCACCACCACCACCACCACCAATTAAAGTAGAACTCACATGGTGTGACTAAAGTGTTCATTTTTCCCCATGCTGTCCGTGAGTGGAACAGAAAAGATAGCTTGAAGGTCAGTCAACGAACCCTCTGCCACGCACTTTATTCTGAATAGCAGATTAGTCATGTGGATGTAGATGGTGTCAAGCATCACAGTACCGATACTGTGTTTGAACATTAATGGCTTGTTTCTCCTACTCATCCAAATCCACTTACATTTTTTACATGTGGAACAAGCTGCCGTTCATCATACTAAATAGAAATTCAGTCCAAGTCAACATGTATCCTCCAAGAGTTCCTAAATGATGATACGTTCCTGTGTATTACAGCGTCATTAGCAGATGGTACTCTAGGTAAAGTGACCAAAAGGCAAAGCAGCTGAACATAATGCATGTAAGTGTAGATGAATATAAAGTTATCTTATTTGCTGAGGGTTTGATAGTTCTAATAAAAGTTGAAAACAACGAGAAGCTGCAACAGGTTGTTAACTGCTCCACGAGTCAGATCAGCAGTCTGGCAGACCACATCCACCAATAAGACTGTGGCATATGTGGGTTCTTCTGTTGTGTACTAACATTTACTGCAATTGTGTTTTCCTTAAGGGTAATAAATTGGAGAGTAGGCCTGTTACAAAATGCAGCGGTGTTTGACTGTGAGAGGCTATAAAAGTGCTTCCCACAGGTACACTTATTACGTTTAATCCAGCACAGAAAATCTTGTTCCTAGAGACTGCATCCTTGGTGACAGAACTCAGCAATTCACATGTGTGGCACTAAACTAAAGAATTATGTGCAGTGCCACTGCTGCAGAGAGATTCTATATATGCTGCTGTAAAAATTTTCAACCTCCTTCCCATGGAGCTGAAAACCTTCTGTAGTTTTCTCATATTGCTCAGTTTTGAATAGTTATTTACTATTCCATAACTGTATCTTTAATGACTGTTGTACAATGTGTTTATAAACTACTTATCCAACATAAGATATACCTAACAAGTTTTATTAACCTTTTGTCAGTTATGAAAGTATTTGAGGGGGCAATGCAGCTTCACATGTGCATGTGTCAACCTAAACGGACCCTACATGTGGTCTCTGTGTGTTACTAAAGAACCGACACAACTAGCTAACCTTACTACATGAGAAGTACATACCAGTCAGGGAAGGAATGACTCATCATCACATCAAAAGCTCTTTACCAGGGCCTAACATCTACAGAAGTGAGACCAAGTATTAAAACATGTCAACTCAACAATGAAGGCATTAGTTGAACCAACCAAATTCTAGGGAAGATACTGTTTAAGCATGTTATCAACATGGTTGTCCAACAGCAAAGCCATACTAATCATGGAGATCAGCTACATACAAGCGCGTGTGACAAGAAATATCTGTAGAGGTTGTAGGTGAGCAGCTATGCATTGCGTAACAGACAAAATTCACCGGAAATCCTCAGACTGTGACAAAGGATGAAAAGGAATAAATAAAGAGCCTCTACTACACAAAATTAATGCAGCATTAGACAAAATAGAGACTAACATTGACAATGCACCTCAAATAACCGCAGATAATGGAACTTTCAGGACAATCAAAAATGGGCACAGGGTATTCACCTTGGTTGGGTTCAAACAGTTCAAACATTTCAGAAACATTAAACCAAACAGGGAAAAGTAGACATGTGTGTTAGCCAGATGTAATGTTAAGCAAATATCTGGGTCATTTGTTTAACAAAAATTTATTCCAATTCTGAAGAATTTAAACCACCTTCATAAACAAATTTTGGTTTTGTGAAAAAAAAGCAGGATTGAAAATAAAATACTTCCAACATATGCCAGAGAGAGTGCAAAACCAATGGCCAGATATTCCAAAGCTGAAGTCATAATGCTGAAGCTGTAATATGTGAAGTTATGATACAGTAAACTAAATGAATTTTGGAAGTTGGCCACTCAGAAACTGAAATTGTCAGAAATGAGTCAGAACACAACCTAGTGCAAACCTGTCACTGTAGTGAGTTAGGGTTTATAGAGGAAGGAGAAATGGAAACATGAATACATTTTAATGCTTTTCATGCGAGGAAGATGGGAGCTATTACAGAACATCTACATCCTTGCATTTTGAATATTTCCTGTTGATCATTTCCATATTGCCATTGCTGTAAACAATCAATGCAATCCCACCAAAGGCCAGGCACTATTAAATTTCAGAATTCAGGAGAGTACGTACAAGCAGAGTGTATTCATTTGAGAACTAAACTGATGTCAAGTGATCCTAAGAGTTGGCTGATTCTGAATAGCTTTGTAAATGCATGCTCTTGCACTTCCTGCCACTAGTCAGACAGAAATGAACAGGAGAGGAGATAGTTTCAGGATTCATCAAGGGAGACAATTAGGGTGCTCCATTCATAAATATGAGCTTGGGAACTACATCTTCAAGTAAGTCTGATGAAATGCTGGTCTGCAGGAGAATAATAATGATTAAGATGCTGTGACTAGTACTCAAAATATGATTCAATCATTAGTGGACATGCCTGAAGGTAAATGGGAGGAACAGGTAAAAATAAAAGGGTGTTATGTCGATCTGTTCTAAAAACACCTGGTCCGATCAGATGATGCGCTTGTGAAACTCCAGTTAAGAATCATGGGTCATTCCATAGCAAATTTACCCAGTATCCTTGCCCTAGAAAGTAGTAGTTAATAAAGCAATTAAGAATATGTAGGAGAATCAGATAATTTATAACTCAGGTAGGGAAGGTTCTACTCCAATCCCCACTGTAACAAAAGAAGATGGCAGTGTGCATTTACTAACTGATGCTCATGGAGAAATGATTCAGTTTACTGTGCAATGTGACCAACTGGAAGATGAAGGCATAGCAGGCAGAACACAGGCTTTCTGTGAAGTGGAAGGTATTACCAGTTTAAAAGAATGGCCTTTGGTCTGTCAGTATCATCAGTGGCCTTTATGACAGAACTTAATGAATTTCAAAGAGAATAATTACTGACACACTTAGTCCGCAGCTCGTGGTCGTGCGGTAGCGTTCTCACTTCCCACGCTCGGGTTCCCGGGTTCGATTCCTGGCAGGGTCAGGGATTTTCTCTGCCTCGTGATGACTGGGTGATCTGTGATGTCCTTAGGTTAGTTAGGTATAAGTAGTTCTAAGTTCTAGGGGACTGATGACCATAGATGTTAAGTCCCATAGTGCTCAGAGCCATTCGAACCATTGACAAACTTAACATTATGTAGGCAGTATACAAATTAGTACTGCCTCTAGAGAGCACATTTAGACATTCTATGCCATGTAATTGAAGTGTTTAGTGGAGCAAGAGTCACTAAGGATGGATAAATAAGAATTTGCCAACTTGCAAAACAATTTCCCTGGGTATGTAATTTCTTTGTGTGGAATCATATCTGATCTGATGAAAATGAAACCAGTGAGAAATTTTCCTGCACAAATATGCTGTAGACAACTGAAAAATCTCTCATTTCATGCAATTTCTATCACAGTATTCATCCTCGATTTTTTTATCTTCACAAGTCCATCTCCATCTGGAAATGGAATAAGGAATATCAAGAAGCATTTGAGTTAATTAAAAACCAGCTGCATGAGGCACCAGTACTTCATCATCCTGATTTATGAAGAAATTTCTACATCGGTACTGATTCCATTTATTCCTACTGGTTGCTTAGTACATTTAATCCACCACAGGAAATGAATATGAGTATAGCAATCTCTCTAAATAGGCACATTAAAAGTATTTAGAAACATTCTAGAGCAATACTCCAGCTCTTTGCCTTCTATCCAATTGTAAAGTTACTGAATCACAGTAATAGAGAGGAACAGTGAAAGAATGGAAGTGTGCAAACATGTCTAACTTCCCCTACATTGCAAGTCAATGGGAGTAAACTGCTAAATCAAACCTACTGCAGCTCACTATCTTAGTAATGACCCGATCAGATCCCCCAACATAATTACAAGTAAATCACGGAGGAACAACTTATGGAAACAGCTGTCTCATGCTTTTGATGGTATTTGTGGGTCTTTGGATTGTGGTAGTCCACACTCACATGCTCCGAGTCCTGTATCCACTAACAGAAGTTCATATTCAAACAACAACAGTTAACAGACACTTTGTATACTTGGTCCCCTGTATTGCAGTGATCAGTATCAGAAGAAGAATGGAACATGTGTTTAAGTAAAGATATGACATAGGAGAATGAAGAACCTTCCACAGCTGGGAACTGCTTTTAACTTTAGCCATAAATTAATGGATTGAGTTAATGATTTATGACCACCCAACAACCATGTACACAAACAAGATCTACACTAATCAATGTTCATGTACCCAAAATTCTTACACATTAAGTAAGAAATGTGCATGGAATGGACATGCATGGACACATGCATCTGATGGAGAAAAATCTGTAGCCAATGGCTAGTGTAATAAAAAACAGAGAAGAGCCCCAATGAAGATGCACTATATTGATAACAAGGCTTTTTTGACATAATAAGTCACTTTACAATCAGACAGTATTGCGAAACAAACTTTCTATGCACAGGATACACATAACGAATGACATCACTTATTAAACTAATGTTATTCCAGTAACTGACCTTCAAGTTAACTCTTACACTGTGGTACTGGAGATTCAGTTGTATATCCAGGAACCCAGTACCAGTCGCAAGTTGCCTAATTAAAGCCTTCCAGGAACTACAAAAATATTTTGCTTAATTATTGATGGACTTTAACACAACAAGACATTTTTAATGTTAGATTATACGTCTTAGCGAGTAGATATTGGCCAGTAGTACAGTGGGAAACTGTGTGCTTGTCACGGCAGTGTAACATTATTTGTTGAGTATTTCAGGATGAGTGCACTTACAGACTTCTGATGACTTCAAGCATGTAAGGAAGAAAACGTCAAGCAAATGTTTGCAATTTTGCTTTAAGTGAAACATTGAGCTCATTAACTTATTTGCAAACCAGTCAGACGATTAAACTCTTGTGTATGAAAGGGCATCAGAGTCTGTGAACAATTGGCAATTTGTTGATACCTGGATGGTAAGGTACTCAATTTTCACATATGAACAACAGGAACATGCAAATGTCACTATAATTTGTGTACATATGATTATCACAACAGGGATGATATTATGAATACAAAGACATTATTGCAGTAACCTGTGAACCACAAAAAAGTTTGTTGTAACAGAGTAAGTGTGCCATATATACATTCTTGCTGACAGCACATGCACTCAGAATATATTTATGAACGAACTATTGTAATATTACCTGTTGTGTTTCAGTCACATTCTACACCACTGTAATACTGAATTTAAAAGCGAAACATGGAAGTCGATAACTGACAACTCCAAACTGAGGTAATATTACTACAAAAGATATCTAAACTGAGAATCGTATGGACTTCACCAAATAATGATGTTTTTGTATTATTGCATATTTATATTGATTAGGTAAGACTAAAGCAAAGCTTCTTAAATGCAAGATTTTTGTGACTATTGAGCCTCAGTAAGTCTACACTCAACACATGCCATCCACCTGCTCACTAATAATTCCAGAGTGTTTCACAATTCCTATTACAGAGAGGTTCTAGAGCAAACTTTATCCACCAGGTTTCATTAATGAACCCATGCCTGGAAACATACAAAGTCCCTTCTGTAACTCATACACCTCTGGCTTTTATAATGCTGATGCACATTTTTGAGAAGGTGAGGCATGTAAATGGCTGGAAAAAGTGTGATGCTCAGCAAGTAGGGCTTCTGATGTGAGACAGTTTGGTACCTTCCCCAAGTGATAGGCTGCAGGTAAAGGTACTTCAGGAATCTGACAATGCTAGCTGGACCTTGTGTCATCTTCCTGTTAGCAACCTTGGAGAACATTCACCCATGATGACAATTATCTGTCTCGCAGTAGTGGACCCCAAAATACAAATGATAGGAGCAGAGCAGACATCCACGAGGTCTGGGATGAGAGACATCACTCTGAACATAGTACCTTCTTGCTAAACAGGTTCCCAGATGCTACTCTCTTGTGAGGAGATACAGCAGTACCTCATACTTTCAACACTGCTCCATCACAAAGTCCGGTCCTCATTTCTATTTCAGTCTTCTCCAAACATTTGGCACCTCCAAATTACTTTTGTGTCCATCAGGGATGTCCAGTCTTTTGCACAACTTCACGGAAATTTAATAATGCTCCACCACGGCATGGTCATCACTCTGTTCTGATACAAGTATTGCTAAAGATTTCTCCGGACACTTGTGATGCTAGATTGTATCTCCTCAAACTGCTTCCTCTTCATCTTGTTCTTGTTCTTCAATACATGAGCATGTCCTCCTTCCATCAGAGAGAAGATTAAATAAAGAAAATGAAAGACACCCTCTGGCCTCGCAACCTAATACCATTGGGGTCGAAAAGATCAAGAGTTGGTCGAGTGAGACCGACAGGAAAGAAAACAGAATATGTCTGACACAAGTAAGTGGAAGTAATGTCAGACATTTCTAGAAAGGTGATAGTGAGACACATATGATTGTTCTGTTTATGGCAAGTGGTATTTTACCATATTTAAAACCAAAGATCATGTCAAATTTAATACTGTGAGATTTACATGTTTATGCTGAGCCAATAAGTTGACAATACCATGTTTTCTAACATTGCATGTACATTCTTTGGTCATGGTACAATTAACAATGGGTAAATATACAGAAGTGCAACATTAAATTATTCAAAAATGTAACAGCACTTTATGCACTGATGTATGCTGTTAGATATTCCTTCCAAGTAACTGGTACCTTGGTGATATTAAATTGTTTGAAATTTTATTTTTACAACACAGACACATTAATGAAATTGAACATCTAACAAACATCTGTAGTCAGTACAGGCTACACCTCAGCTAACATTAAATAATAAGTGTTAAAAGGAATTTCTTAGCACCTATTACAATTGAAATAACTATGCAGCTTGTTTGAGCTGATCATAATACACAAAATAGTATGTCCTACATTACTAAATTGGAACATTGGACTGTCTAAAATGCTCAATTAATTGTATGAGGGATATACAGTAAGTAATGCAACAATTTTTCAGAAAGCAGGTTGGTTCTATTCAGGATTCCGTAACACCATATTATTTCCTATCATCTTTGATACAAAACCTGAGTTTTCAACATAATTTCTGTTCAATTTGATGGCCTTATGCCACCTTTCTGGGAGGCCTTGTATACTTGTGTGACATCAATCTACTGATTGACATTGGTGCCATCTTGTTGCTTCAACAACTACCCTATCATCCACACACTGCTTTCTGTAGAGAGCGTCCTTCAATGGATAGTTCTTCCTTGTCCACACAACAGTCTGGATATCACACCTTCTGGCTTTCATTTCTTTGTCGCAATGAAGTATGTGTGCTCCTCTAAAGTGCACAGACTTGGTGCAGTGTTGCTATGCCATGGAGAAGGAAAAGTTCATTTCAATTTCTGTGGTGGTCTACATGCTGAAGTCATTTTTCAACTTCCTGATGGTAGTGCAGAACACTACATTATGATGGAGGTAAGCACAAAGAATAACAACTTCAAAATTTCAGACCACCAGCATGACTTCATTGGTTGAGGATGCAGCTTTGAACTTTTTCTTCAGAGGAGGTGATGTGGCACTACTCTGTGGATTGCTGTTTTGTTTCTCAGTTCAAAGTGTTTCACCGTCTGACAAATTCAACAAAAATTATCACTATAACCCTCCTAATGCACAGTCTGTTTGGCACAGATGGTCGTTCGTTGGTCTTTACCATCTCTAGTTTGCCGGAACAGAGCATGGAACATCTTTGATTACCCTAACTGGTGGACAACTGTGTCTGCACTAACAACAGACATGTCCAGCTGAGAAACAAGGTGTTCCATCCATTGTTATTGCCAGATCACCATCAGAGTGTTCGCATGTTCCGACACTGCAGAGTCACAACTGTCTGCGAATGGCACACACCTTTTTTCCACTACCAGGTCTCTGAAGATATTCTGCAAGTGCCTATGAATAACTGTGATGGTCTGCTTTTGCACTGAAAACTCAACAGGTCCTTGCTTGGAACATACCTCTGTTACAGGCAATTTTTAAGGCACAATTAGTGCTGCCACTTAATGGAACTTTGTGGAATATTCCTACTTCAACCCCTATAGTTTCATCATATCCAAAGATGTTTCGTGCACATTTTTTTGAATTGCAATAGAAACATGAATAGAAATATGTTCCATTACTTAGTGAATGCCCCTCCTACATTGGGTTACAAATGCAGACTGTCATTATATAGAAAAGCATCATACAGAAATATCAAAGTTAAGAGAAACTAGAATTTTAGGAAAACATACTGCTATTGTGGTAATGGTATGAACGTGCGCAGATAACAATTTAACCAACACAAAATATGGTAATTGCCTGTATACACAGGTTACCTAACACATGGTAAATATAACATTCCACAAATTCCTCTGAGTTTCTAAATTATGCTAAAGTAAGTTTTCTATGAATAAATAAAATTTAAAAACTAATAACAATCATATTTACAATGTCATTAACAAACTCCCATACCATCTTGACCAGCAGTTATTGTAGCTACATTTAACAAGTTTGATTATATGCACGTCCGCAGCCTCCAAATATGATAATCATTTTGTAAAAGAAAACATCGTCCACTGTAGACTGTACTGAAAAATATGCACCATGTTCCATGAAATGTGATATACAGATAATGCACAGCCCACACACTCAGGCATACATGAACAACAGTATGTTCTGTATCAAATACAAAGGAAGGAGCAGTACAGTATGTGAAAATATCCATACCTAGTATAATTTAAGAATGAAGATCCTGTCCTTTCACCTCAGAACCATACTGGATCATGTGTAAACTACAACTAATCGAATCTACCAGTAACATCAACACACAGAATGAGGGATTAACCAGCTCTTCCAATTTCCACCACAGACACATTAAAAAACAATATACAAGTCTTCCGATACTGTATGCCAAGGGACATTACATAGTTTTCTGTTGTGCCAATTAGTGTCAGTTGAATCTTACATTCTAAAATAGACCAAAATGGTATAAATACTGTTACTGGAATGTTAGCAACAACTATATGCAGTGAGACGACTGATAATATCCAGTCACTCACAATTGCCATCTCATACTTTACTATACTAATATGATGCATATTTTATAATACTAAAGTGCTCTGTCAATCTTGAAAGATTGCTGCTTAGTAGAAATGTATGTACATCATGAACTGCTTTTTCAAGTTTTAATGCATGTATCCTTGTAACAGACTACTAACATTCTGATTATTAGGACAATGGCACAATACATTTCAGCAAACACGTGTATCCATTAATTATCTGTGAAGTACAGTTAGAAGAGAAACCTATAACTGAAATTTCTAATAATACTTAGTAATCATTTAGGATATATACTATTGTTACATCTGCATACGAGAATTTCAGGCATGAGTGACGAGCCACATTATTGTAAAAATATGCTCAAATTATGATGCACAACAAGTATCTTCCATATAAAACATACTCAGTATGTTTAAGGAATCAAACTACAATGTATGTAACAGCTTCATACTTCTGACTGCTTTGCAAATGCACAAGTATGTTCTGACATTTAGCATTTAGGAGAGGTTTGAAATTATGTTTGAAGTTTTTGGAAATCACGAAGAGCTCTCATTATGAAACATTGGATATTTACAGTATGTATAAATAGCGCAACTCGAGCAACACTGCTGCAAGATGTGCATGGACAGTTTCTGGCTGTAATACTCGTCCTACAGGGTTAAACTTTTGTTGCAACATATAAGTACTAAATTATGGCAGGGGTTTAAATTCACTCTACATTTGTATTAAATACTGAAAATCAAAGAAAGCACTTATATAGGCTACATGCAACTGGTACTGTGTGTCATGAACCGGATAAGTCATCTAGTTGTACAGCCAGAACAGAGTTTGGGTAAAGAAACACCTTCTGTCCTTCCGAGTCCTTCAGCGTATCTGATTTATGCTAAGATCTGCCTGCAGTAGTGAATGGTGTATAGTGGAAATTTACCATGTTTACAGATAACAGAATATCTGTCAAACACAGTCTCCAATAACATTTCACAAAACTTCTGTAACGGGTTCATTAACTCCCTTCCTGCCAATATAAACATGTTAAATTTTATGCAGTTTACTTGAACTCACAAAAAGCCAGACAAAACACCCAGTGACACTGAATAACCAGCATATTATCAGTTGATACCATCTAGTTATTGGGCATTGACATCCACTGCAAATCATGCAAGTAATGTCACATTTATCAGACTGAGCAGAGAGTCAGATCAGCAGCTTCTGTTCTCTCATTCTGGATGATGAAGGGGTCACACAGGTAGCTTATTCTGCTTCTGTGCACTCTATAGTGTCATATAGAAATATGCCCTAGGGTAACTCTTCCTTAATCAAACTATAATCTCCCTACTGAGCAGTGAAAATAGTCATATATAGAATGAGTCCATCAAACTCTCATTGCAAATAATTTAGCCAGCTGAGAATATTTGCTACTGCTTCTCAACACTTATTTTCTCTAACGTACTGTGTTCCTGGAGACTGGATCCTTTGTGACAGAACTCAGCAACTCACAGGTGTGGCACTAAACAAAGAATTATGTACACTGTCTCTGCTGCAGCGAGATGCTATGTATGGTGCTGTAAAAATTCTCGACCTCCTTCCCACTGAGCTGAAAATCTTATGGAATAGTAAATATCTATTAAAAACTAAATTACATAACTTTCCCTTCAATCACTATGTTGTAATATATGTTTATAAACTACTTATCCAACATAAGATATACTTTTATTAACCTTCTGTCAGTTATGACGCTTGTTAGCTATATCAGGGGTCAATGTAGCTTCACAAGTGCACGTGTCAACTTCAAAGGACTCTCCATGTGATCCCTGGGTGGTACTACAAAAAAGAACACAACTGGCTAATCTCCCAACTACATGAGAAGTACATACGTCAGGAAAGGAATGACTCATCAAGAGCTCTTTACCTGTGACAAACATCTACAGAATTGAGACCAAGTATTAAAACATGTCAACTAAACATTGAGGCATTAGTTGAACCAAAGGCCTAATTCTAGGAAAGATACTATTTATCCATGTTATCAACATGGTTGTCCAACAATGAAGTCATACAAATAATGGAGATCAGCTATGTGCAAGAAGAAAGTGACTAATGTACAGTAGCACACATGGCAAAAAATGTCAATAGAGGTTGTGGGTGAGTGGTAGTGTGTACTGGAGAAAATGAAATCCACCAAGAAGTCATACACTATGTGGAAGTGTCGATGGAAAAAATAGAGGGCTTCTACTGCACAACATTAATGCAGCATTAAGCAAAGTAGAGACTAACATTGATAATGCAACTCAAATAATTGTAAATAACGCAACTTTCAGGACAATCAAAAAAGGCCACAGGATGTATGCCATGGTTGGGTTCAAACAGTTCATACATTTATTTCAGAGACATTAAACGAAACAGGGCAAAATAGACACATGCATTAGCCACATGTAATGTTAAGCACATATCTGGGTCATTTGTGTAACCAAAAATTACTCCAAAGGTGAAGAATTTTAAGCCACATTCTTAAACAAATTTTGGTTTTGTGAAAAGCAACAGGACTAAAAACCAAAAACTCCAACATATGCCGGACAAAGAGTGCAAAAATAATGGCTAGAATTTCCACAAGTCCAAGTCATAATATGAGAAGTCGTGATTCAGCAAACTAAATAAAGTTTTGGAAATGGATCACTCCAAAACTGAAGTAGTTGGAAATGGATCAGAAGTCACAATGAACACTACCAAGTGCAAACCTTTCACTGAAGTTAAAGAAGATTTATAGAGGGAGGAAACACAGCATCATAAATACATTTTAATGCCTTTTGTGGAGGTCAAAATATGCTGAATTATGGATGTAACAGTCATTTTGTTGGGCAGAATGGGAATTATTATGGAAAATCTACCTCATTGCATTTTCGGTATTTCCTGTTAATATATTGCCATTGCTGTAAACAATCAAAGTAAACCCATTAAGGATACTGGGTTCTTTTAATTGGTGGAAAAACCTAAATTTTTAATGACTTTATTAAATTCTATAGTCTTTCCCAATTACCTTGATATATGTACATTATAGGGTTTCAAATGAAAAATGACCTACATATAGCAAATTTTAAAGTTATGGACACGTATGCCACCACACCCCCTTTAATTCTGTTGCAAAAAACAGTATTATTTTGGGAAGAACAGTGGACTTTCTGTTTCCAGTGACTATTTGTATGATACGTTGTATATGTTAGTAACAGCGCAGGTTTCTAGTGTCTGTAAATGATTATCTTTGTTAGTATTTACCACTGTTCTGCTGAAACAGTTCACCCACGTGTTACTGAATGTCTGTTGCCCAAGTGCTACATATATGACAAAGCAAGCCACACTGTTGAAAGTAACTTGTGTATCATTTCTTTGGGGAGAAATTCCCACCAGTGATTAAAATTTTTTGTTAACAATGATGCTGTCTGTAGTGGATTTGTTGTTGGTGATGAGGGCATTTTTTCTTCTTTGATAAAGGAAGTGGGGAAATGTAAGCAGTGTGATGGTGTAGGCTGTCTGGAAATAACTGAACAACAAGGTAGCAGGAAGGGTTTAGCATCAAAAGTAGCTGTTCTGTGTACATCCTCCAATAAATAACCTCAAAAATGACTTTGAACATTGTGCATAATACATATGGTGTGAATCTAAAGTTAGTGCCTGCATGTGTGCAATACAAAAAGGGAAAAGGCTACTCAAACATTTTGTGGTTTGATGGACCTTCCTCTTCCTCAAACTAGGTTCAACAAGTACATAAAAATACTTTTAGGTGCCTTGACAGTTGCGCCTAAGGCATCTACAAAATGTGCAGTTAAAGAAACTGTAAATATTAGTGGAACCAGGGACATTGCCATGTCCCATCAAGTGCAACAGCAATGTCAAGGACATGGTTTCTTGAATGGTGTTTTAAGTGGTACTTCTCTGGAGAATGGAAAAGTTGTTGATGATGAGTGCTTATCTAAGAACTGCCACACCTGTGATGGTAACACTGAAGTATGTATTGAACATCAGTGTTCTAAGAATTATGCTGGTTACAGTGGTGGTACGGAGTGTGATGGAGCTCTAAAAAATATTTCAGAGGTCGGTGCCCACTTATAAGGTTACATATACGAAGTACCTAGGCGATGGGGACTCTAAAGCTTTCAACAAAATTAATGACTTCAGTGTCTATGGTGACACCTTAGTAACAAAACTGGAGTGTTGTGGAAATATGCAAAAGAGGATGGGTGCTAGATAGAGGAAGCTATGATGAGAAACAAAAGGAAAGTTGCTATCGGATGGAAAATCTCTGTCTGGCCAAAGCAGATTGACAGAAACTGAAATAGACCTTCATTCAGAGGTGCATGTCATCTAATGGTCAGTCCATAACAACTCTGAAGATGTTACAGCAATGAGAAAAGCAGTATGGGCTACCTACTTTTATGAGTTGTCCACAGATGACCACCCTGTTCACGGACTTTGCCCTAGAGCAGCAGATTCTTGGTGTGGTTACAATAAGCCAAAAAAAAAAAAAAAAAAAAAAAAAAATAAAAATAAAAAAAAATAAAAATAAAAATAAAAAAAAATTTTTTTCAAACATATTGTTATAAGCATTCATTTTCTTCCTGAGCCTGTTATGAATAAAATAAAACCAATATTTAGAGATGTGAGTGACCTTGTTTTGCTTAGTAAATGTCTTCATGGGGGCACTCAGAATAAAAATGAAAGTTTCAACCATTGCATATGGGAAAGATTACGCAACAATGTTTTTCTAAGACTAAATACATTAAAAATGGTGTACTAGATGCAGTGATATGTTTCAATGATGGAGTGATAGGAAGGTTGGAAGCTCTGAGAAATTTAGGCATAAAATGTGGATCTAATATGGAAGATAAATTGCTTGTATGTGACGGACAATGGGTGCATGAAGCTGAAAGATTCAGCTCTTGAAGTTACCTAAGAAGCAAGAAGTGCTAAAAGGAGGGCCAAGAGGGAGCTTGAAGATGAACAAATGCTGCAGGGTGAAGAATATGCTTCAGCAATGTTCTGAGGCACGATTTAATTGGACTCATCTTCATTCACAATTTCCCACAACCTGTATTTTTCAGATTTCAGGTACAAATATTTCCTGAAGTTATATACCATTGCTCTAATATTTTTCTTTAACTTGTAATAGTCAATAGTTAGGTAGTAGGTATAAGGTATATTGCAGAATCAACTAAATTATAGAAAATGTAACATTTTTATTAGGATAAAAATTGTAAAGGTTAAAATGTAAGATACAATGTTTTCATACTTCTAATATACATAATAGGTGGAATTAAATAGGTCTAGCACCTCAGCCATATCATCATGCATATCTGGTAAAAATTTGGTCTCCTTCAAATGTGCAACATTGGATTAAAATGGCATGTCAATTTGAGGAAGCATTTTGGGAAAAAAGCGTTGCATCAATTTCTATGTAATCTTTTTGAGTAACCCTAAGCAGGTTCAAAAATATTGAAAATACTTCTAATTTATTTAGAAAGTGTGCTGCATTATCTGATATCAACAACAAAAAATCTGTGAAACATATACAATATAAACAGTGCCTGAAAGAAATAGGTGTTGATTTTCACATAATATGAAGTCGGATAAGTACCCTGTATAATTGAAGACCAGGCACTGTTAAAATTCAGAATTCAGGAAAGTATGTGTGAGCAGAGGGTATTCAATTTTGGATCACTTAATATCAGTTTCTTTCTCAGAATTGACCGATTCTGAATAGCTTTGTAAATGCATTCCCCTACACTTCATTTCTGTCTGACTAGTGGAGGGAACAGAAGAGAAGAGTGTTTCAGGATTCAACAAGGGAGACGATTAGGGAGCTGCAATCATTAATATGAGCTTATTCATTTTTGACAAAAGGGGGAACTGCAACTTTAAGTAAGTCTGAGGAAGATGCTGAGTTCCAGGAGAATAATATTGATGAAGATGCTCTGACTAATCCTCACAGTATGATTCAAACATTAGTGGACATGCCTCTAGCCAAATGGAAGAAACAGGTAAAAATATTAAGGTGTTATGTCTATGTATTTTAAAAACACCTGGTCTGATCAGATGTTGCACTTGTAAAACTGTAGTTAAGAATCATGAGTCATTCCATAGCATACTGTATCCAGTATCCTTGCCCTAGAAAGCAGTAGTTAAAGTAATTAAGGGGCACTCAGAATAAAAATGAAAGTTGGAGAATCAGGTAATTTAACACTCAAATAGTGAATGTTCTAATCCGATCCACACTGTAGCACAAAGGGATGGCAGTGTGAATTTACTAACTGATGCTCATGGTGCAGTGATGTGGTTTACTGTGCAATGTGACCAACTGGAAGATGAAGGTATAGCTGGAAAAATACAGGCTTTCTGTTGAATGGAACATGTTACGTGTTTAAACGAATACCCTTCAGTCTGTCAGGATCATCAGTGGCCTTTATGACAAAACTCACAGAAGTTCTAAGAGAAGAACTGACACACTCAGCATTATGTAGGTCATATTCTAATTAGTGCTGCCTTTAGGGAGAACATTTAGACACACTGTGCTATGTAATTTAAGCATTTAGTGGAGCATGAGTCACATTAAAGATGGATAAAAAAGAATTCGCCAAGTCACAAAACAATTTCCTTGGGCACATTTCTTTGTGCAGGATCATATCTGATCTGACAAAAATAGAACCAGAGGGAAAATTTCCTGCGCCAAAATACTGTAGACAATTGAAAGTTGTTCATCTTCACAAGTCGATATTCCTTATTCCATTTCCAAATGGAGATCAAGAAGCATTTAAGTTAATTAAAAAACCAGCTGTGTGAGGCACCGATACTTCATCATTCTAATTTAAGCAAAATTTCTACATTGGTTCTGATTTTGTCTATTTTTCCCTTGGTGCAGGAAAGTGTGAGGGTAACTGAGTCATTGAAAATTTCACTGTAGCATTCACAATTAGTGTACTCACAAACTCAATCACTCACTGGGAGACGTAGTACATAGTTACTGGAAGAGATGCACTTTCCATGGCAAAGTTTTGCTGTTACTGGGATGTCATATTGTCACATATAATAAAACACTTTGATTCTTACTAAATTGGTGACTACTATCCAGCAGACCAAACCAATTGAGAGTTAGAATTTGAAGGTTGTGATTTTTAAATTCAGTGTATACCAGTACAACAAAAATAATATCTCAGCAAAACCAAGTGATAATTCTTGTTGAGAGAAATTTAGGAGGTGAGCATCTTAGAGAAAATTTTGTATGTAATACCAGATGGGAGTAGGTGGTGGTTGAAATTCTTAAGAGGAATAATAAAAATATGGTGATCCTGATGCAGAAAATGGTTTTAATGGAAGCATTATTTTCTTGTTGGGAAAAAAAGAAAGAAAAAAGGGGAAAAAAAAGAAAAACAAAAGAAAAAAGAAAAAAAAGAAAAAAGGAAAAAAAAGAAAAAAGAAAAAAAAAAGAAAAAGGAAAAAAGGGGAAAAAAAGAAAAAAGGAAAAAAAAGGAAAAAAAAGAAAGCAAAAAAAATTGTGCTCAATGATGGTAGAAGAGCAGGAGCTTTCAAAATGTGGCTGAACATTTTACATCAACTGCATTCACAATCACCCCCCCCCCCCCCCCCCCCCCAACGACGAAGTGTGGGAGCCTAATTAGCAAAAGTAAACCACAAAAAGTTTAGCTCTCACCTCCTCCTTTTATTTTGAAACCTGGAAGAAGTAGTAGCATTTATTTCCCATCTCTATGGTGTTTGACCTGTGTCACTACTGTGTTCAGGTCACTGGCAGTACCTCCATTATTTCCAGAATTTAACCTGTTTTTGCTTTTATATTCATTCAAACAGCAATTTGTGGATTATCATTTACAAGAAAGGTAAATGAATAAAACAAGAGAAGAGTAAAAATGATCTATAGAGCAGCTATCACATTTTCAGTTCATGCAGAATATAAAATGTAATATGTACCTACAAAGAATGGAGATACAAAAAGGTATCAGATTATATAATGGTAAGACAGAGATTTAGGAACCAGGTTTTAAATTGTAAGACATTTCCAGGGGCAGGTGTGGATTCTGACCACAATCTATTGGTTATGAACTGCAGATTGAAACTGAAGAAACTGCAAAAAGGTGGGAATTTAAGGAGATAGGACCTGGATAAACTGACTAAACCAGAGGTTGTACAGAGTTTCAGGGAGAGCATAAGGGCACTATTGACAGGAATGGGGGAAGGAAATACAGTAGAAGAAGAATGGGTAGCTTTGAGGGATGAAATAGTGAAAGCAGCAGAGGATCAAGTAGGTAAAAAGACGAGGGCTAGTAGAAATCCATGGATAACAGAAGAAATATTGAATTTAATTGATGAAAGGAGAAAATATAAAAATGCAGTAAATGAAGCAGGCAAAAAGGAATACAAACGTCTCATAAATGATATTGACAGGAAGTGCAAAATGGCTAAGAAGGGATGGCTAGTGGACAAATGTAAGGATGTAGAGGCTTATCTCACTAGGGGTAAGATAGATACTGCCTACAGGGAAATTATAGAGACCTTTGGAGAAAGGAGAACCACTTGCATGAATATCAAGAGCTCAGATGGAAACCCAGTTCTAAGCAAAGAAGGGAAAGCAGAAAGGTGGAAGGAGTATATAGAGGGTCTATACAAGGGCAATGTACTTCAGGGCTTTATTATGGAAATGGAAGAGGATGTAGATGAAGATGAAATGGGAGATATGATACTGCGTGAAGAGTTTGACAGAGCACTGAAAGATTTAAGTTGAAACAAGGCCCCGTGAGTAGACAAAATTCCATTAGAACTACTGACAGTCTTGGGAGAGCCAGTCCTTACGAAACTCTACCATCTGGTGAGAAAGATGTATGAGACAGGCGAAATTCCCTCAGACTTCTAGATGAATATAATAATTCCAATCCCAAAGAAAGCAGACATCGACAGATGTGAAAATTACCGAACTCTCAGTTTAATTAGTCACAGCTGCAAATTACTAATGTGAATTCTTTACAAACAAATGGAAAAACTGATAGAAGCTGACCTCGATGAAGATCAGTTTGGATTCCGTAGAAATGTTGGAACATGTGAGGCAATACTGACCCTACGACTTATCTTAGAAGAAAGTTTAAAGAAAGGATAACCTACGTTTCAAGCATTTGTAGACTTAGAGAAAGCTTTTGATAATGTTCACTGGAATTCCCTCTTTCTAATTCTGAAGGTGGCAGGGGTAAAATACTGGGAGCGAAAGGCTATTTACAATTAGTACAGAAAGCAGATGGCAGATATAAGAGTCGAGGTGTATAAAAGGGAAGCAGTGGTTGGGAAGGGAGTGAGACAGGGTTGTAGCCTGTCCCCGATGTTATTCAATCTGTATATTGAGCAAGCAATAAAGGAAACAAAAGAAAAGTTCAGAGTAGGTATTAAAATCCATGGAAAAGAAATAAAAACTTTGACAGAATAACAATGTCATCGGCGAACATCAGGGACAGCAAAAGGCTTGGAAGAGCAGTTGAACAGAATGGACAGTGTCTTGAAAGGAGGGTGTAAGATGAACATCAACAAAAGCAAAACGAGGATAATGGAATGTAGTCTAATTAAGTCGGGTTATGCTGAGGGAATTAGATTAGGAAATGAGACACTTAAAGTAGTAAAGGAGTTTTGCTATTTGGGGAGCAAAACAACTGATGATGGTCGAAGTAGAGAGGATATAAAATGTAGACTAGCAATGGCAAGGGAAGAGTTTCTGAAGAATAGAAATTTGTTAACATAGAGTATAGATTTAAGTGTCAGGAAGTCGTTTCTGAAAGTATTTGTATGGAATGTTGCCACATATGGAAGTGAGATGTGGGCGATAAATAGTTTGGACAAGCAGATAATGGAAGCTTTCAAAACGTGGTGCTACAGAAGAATGCTGAAGATTAGATTGGTAGATCACATAACTAATGAGGAGGTATTGAATAGAATTGGGGAGAAGAGGAGCTTGTGGCACAACTTGACTAGAAGAAGGGATCGGTTGGTAGGACATGTTCTGAGGCATCAAGGGATCACCAATTTAGTACTGGAGGGCAGCGTGGAGGGTAAAAACCGTAGAGGGAGACCAAGAGATGAATAGACTAAACAGATTAAGAAGGATGTAGGTTGCAGTGAGTACTGGGAGATGATGAAGATTGCACAGGATAGAGTAGCATGGAGAGCTGCTACAAACCAATCTCAGGACTGCAGACAACAACAACAACAACAACAACAACTAATGGTGTTCAGTTACTACTATCTGAACAACTGTGTTCTTCACATTTGCGATATTTGAAAATCCATATGAAATTTGGAATGGTGGTCAGGCATGTGCTAACTGTGGATGAAGGATGTCATTGACAAGATAGTTTAGGAGGGAGCAGGTCGAGCATGTGTCGTCGTCTTTTGGTCACTGTTCTTGCCTGGGTAATGCATTAAGAGCTTCAGCGTATGATGTGTCATCTGTGTGCTGAAGTGGTCAGTGCATCGGTTTGGAACTTGGTAATGTATATTCATTCTGAATACTGATTTTTGGTACTGAATAGCAATTCAGCAATAACTATTAAAAGTGATTAATTTTTCCTGTCAACGTTGTGGCACACAGCACAAGGACACTGGCATATGTTCACTGCTGCCTGTACACGCTCTGCTTCTTCTGACTGCACTGCTATTTCAAATCACATTTATTACACTATCTATAATATTGACCTCTGTAGTTGTCAGTACATCCCTATCCTAATAGACTGTTACCATATCATCCGATTTAATATTTGACATTTATTGGTGTTTTGCAATTTAGTCATTGACTTTCCCTTGTGATTCTCATATTTCTTTAGGGCACAATGGAAGGTTACACAACCAGACACCTACGTTAGTAGTGAAAACACTAAAGCAACATAATTTACTCGAGTGGAACTATATAGTTCCAGAGGCCTCAAACACCAATGATATATACTTGGAGACTCAAAAGAATGAAAATTAATTGTGAAAGGCAGGATTTGAACCCAAGCCCCCTGCTCATTAGGCAGATGTGCTAACCACTATAGTTAATAAGATGGCAAAGTGGTTTTGCATAACCTCACCAATTATCCTGCATGCTTCACTCGTCAATCTGAACTCCGATTCATGCCACAGCCCACTCAGTATTCCCCAAAAACTAACAGCACTTCATAGAGTCTCAGTATGTAGGTTGTTACTATAAAACCACTGGAGAACACATACACTTCATTTGCTTATTTTCGCTTTACAATTTTGTTACTATGAACAAAAGCATTAGGTTGCACAGTAACCTGACAAATGCCAATAGATGAATGAGATATGGACAACAGGTCCCACAGCTGCTGGTTCCTTGTCAGATCCTACTGCTGCAGCAGGTAAGTCCTCTAATGCTCCAGTACTTTAATTACTTTAAAGAGTAGTAAAAGGAGTGACCTCAGGAGAATTCTACCCCATGATGATGCCAGGGGTGCCAGATCCCCCATGCCATCAGACTCAGAACCCAATTTAATCAACATTCTTCTAGTTCAATTGATAGAGGTGGAACAAAATTTTGGTCATCAACAGAGGATAGTACAGTGGTAGCAAGCAATGATGGGTGCCGTAATGAACAACACGACTCCCAACATTACGACGAGCTCCTCTGAGTACGGTCATTTTCAGAGGCAAAATATTCGTCGTACAATTCGATAGCTCACAAAAAACTTGCAGGTAAAAGACTTCAATGGCTCTCTTGTACCCTACCTGTCACAATATTAGGGTTGATGTGCAGCTCCTCAGAAGTGGAATTGTGTATCAGCATGTGGTCTCTTCCTTATATGTCCTGTCATGTGTTACTTTCGACCTACTGATTACAACCAGTGTAAGCTGATACCAAACAACATCACACTCAGAAATTTCCAACAATCTGATTTTTTAGAAGTCTCGCCCATTTCCTCAGATACATGGTTCCAAAGAAATAATAGTTTCCGACAATCCATGTAGTCCTGCACAACTGGTTATCACATATTTGACTAAGTTACTTGTAAGTCTAAGACACATGATATCAGAAAACCATTGCATGGGTGATATTTAAGCATTCCATACCCTTCTACAAGAACCAGAATTTGTTAAATTTGTTTCCTGACTGATAACATCGAGTAGCTATGGAGGGCACTCAAATGTCTTGCTTCAGCGATACAGACCAAATAACTGAATTTCACTCGGTTATGATATTTATATACCATCCAACTGCCACACGCATTGGCTCTTGTACCCCCACAAAGGAATAAAAGCATTTATGTCAGTTAAGTTCAGCAAAAACAGCCATTACTAGCAGAGATCAGTGGCATATAATGATAAGATTGTTAAGGTTACATTCATGACCCCAGGAAATAGTCATTCGAGAGAAAGTCTCTCCCAACAGTGACAAGCCAAGTGGTAATTGACAACAGTGAGGACAGAGGGCAGAGATAATGAATAACTAGTTTCGCTCTTTTAGTGCTATTGCATATGGTAGGTGCGAGAAAGATGGCATCTGGCCAAATCAATTACGACCAATAATGAAATTTAAGAGAACAATTGTGAGGGAGGAGGAAAGGTTGAATGTGAATTGCTTTGAACTACATGTGGCAAAGACCTAAGTTAGCAGCAACTATTCTCACTATTGCACTCTTTACCCAACACACAATTTTAAGGGTAGATTATTTAAGTGAACAAGAAGCCCTAATCAATATCAGCGGTTCAAAAATAAAGCTCACAGTAAACGGTATCTGTGTTATGTTAAAGAAAGCTGCATCAAACCATACTTTCAACTGAAGACAACATGGACAAAATCTGGAAACTGTGTTTTGTGACAAGGTATCTCAATTATAGTCAGATTAAAATTAGGACAGCTTACATTTGTCACTTTCCACTGCACTGCTGTCACATTGTCAGCCTGCTGCTGCTCATTTATGGGCTGCACACAAAGATAGTGTGACACTTCACAAAGGCTGTTAATGTGTAACAAGAGCAATTTTCAAAATAGGCTCACGCATCTTAGGCTCATGGGCAGAAATTTGTATGTCGGTGCATGTACCTGGTGAGTAAATTTTTGAATGTCCCACCTACAGTTAAGGCACATTATACAAGCAAGCTATTGCAAAGATAATATTTAAGCATTTCAAAGGTTTCTACTAAAACTGGAGTATTACAACTTGAATTTTTGATCGTGATTCTTCCGTCACTGATGGAAGCTAGAGGTGTTGCCACAGCCATACAGACCAAGTAACTGGAAATCAAAGACGAAGATTTCTAAATGAGTACAATTCAGAGATCAGTAGCCTCAGATGCCAAAAATGCACAATGACAACAATTATGGCAGTCGGTTCAGTAGAAATGGCTATGAGTAGAAAAAAATTGTCGATATTGGATCAGCAGGATGAGGAAATAATCCTATGGGAGACAGTACCTCACAACAACAAAAGCAGCAACACCAATGACAACAATTACAAAGATGGTGACACAGGTGATAGTTGAGTCAACAGTCAGTGTAGAACACATGATGATGATGATTTGTTTATGTTGTGATCAACTGGGCAGTTATCAGTGCCTGTACAAATCCTTAAATTTACTCAATCCAATCTCACCACTTTCATGAATGATGATGAAATGATGAAAACTATACGAACAGTCCACATGTGGAGAAAATACCCAACCGGCCCAGGAATCGAACCCAGGACCCTGTAATCCAGAGGAAGCACCATTAGCCACTAGACGGGTTAAACAGAGCAGACTTTGTAGCAATCACTTTTTACATCATGATGATATATGGGGATGGTATCTGATACACGTTGTTTCATTTTGTATACATCTACACCTACATACATACTCTGCAAGCCACAGTGTAGCGCATGGTTGAAAGTATCCCGTAACTCTAGTAGTCGTAACTATTTCTGTTCAACTTGGAAACAGAGGGAGGGGAAAACAATTACCTGAATTGCTCCATTCAAGCCCTAATTTCTATCTATCTTACGTGAAATGTACGTTGCCAACAGTAGGATCGTTGTGCAGTCAGCTTCAAATAGTGGTTCTCTAAATTTTTTCAACAGTGCTCCTAAAAAAGAAAGTTCCCTTTCTTCCAGGGAGTCTCATTTAACTTCCCAATCTCTATAATACTCACATGTTGTTCAAACCTATGGGTAAAATATCTTGCAGCATGCTTCTGAATCTTTCTTTAATCTGACTTTGTACAGAACCCGCAAAGTCATTCACCCTTTTATTATTTTTTTAGGTGAGGTCTTGCTGTTTTGCATGAAGTGGTGTTCAGCAATACCATGTGTCAAGATGAGAAACCTCACAATTTCAATCACAAAAAATAACTGACGTTTGAATTGTGGGAAGGAGAAAAATTCAGTGCTAATTAGGTTGGCCCAGACATACCGAGGACATAAGCTGTCACACACACACACACAGTTGTAGGAGAAGATCTTTAAAATTAACACTAAGCAGTATTGAATTTCAGTGGTGCAAAAACAGAGCTGAGTGTAAATGGAATTTTTGTGTTATTAAGAGCAGCTGCATCAAACACGTATTTGCACTGAAGCCCACAACAAGAAAATGGTTAGAAAACTGTGTTTTGGGAAAAGATATCGGAACAGATTGACTGATGTTTCTCACTCCATCTAGATCATGAACTGAACTAGGATTCTTTGAAGGGGGTACAGGTGAGATCGGAATGTCATCAGGTTGAAAGTTCTTCAGATTCAGGCAGACTGTAACTTGTTTATATTTTGTGATTCCAACATCATGAGAAAGGGAGGTAGAGAAAGAACCGGCACTAAAAGGATGCAACGTATTGGCAGAGGCATCGAATTCCTTTGCCATTCAGTGCAACACTTTACAAATCCATCCAAAATTAAATGCCAACCTGGGACCCTCATAGATTTCTCGCATTTACCACTGGAGGGCATACCAGTAGGCTGGCACTGTGATGTTCATGAAATGTTTCACTGTATCAAATATGAACAGCCATCAGTTGTATAATGGAATGACAATCATGAAAATTTCTGCCGGACCAGGACTCTCAGCCAGATTTCTCCTTATTGCACAAGGTAGTCTTACCATTATGCTATCGAAGCACAATTCATGGGCAAACTCAGACTTCAACTTATTGTCAACCATGTGTCTTCAACTCTCACTCTTACATTCACTAGGTACACTCCTGTATGGGTGAAATATTGTGATTGAAATGCACATTTTGATTCAAATGTCACTTACCTGGTGTCAGGGGAGAGACATGCTCTGTGTTGTTAAGAAGTACAGTCCAATGTTCCTTCGGACAGGCATGCATGTCCAAAGCAACAGTGCATCATACTTCTGAGCATCACTAGCACTGCGTTACCCCACTCCAGTGTTCAGATTGCCACGCTTCACACACTGTATAAGGAACCACAGATAATTGCAATTACTATACAGGTATGACTAGCAGCTTTATTCTGACTTCAATCAAGGCTGTCAAAGAATGTGCAACAATTTTTGTAGCTGTGACATAAAATATGGGTGTAAAAAGTATTCAGGTATGTGTTGATACAAATACAACAGTTTTTTAACCAAGACCACAGGCTTTTTGTTCAATGTCACATCTGTGAAAGTTGTTGCAGTGCTATTTCACAGATAAAGGTATTGTGCTATGTAATGGACTGAAATTAAGAAGTTTCTGTACCATGTTCTTCATAACTAATCAAAAGAGTGGCCTAACATTAATAAACTGCATTACTGAGGTACAACTTTAGTCTAACTGGTTGAGCATGGCAGGATGTAAGGATGAAATCATGCCTATTTTCATGATGAATAGTCCAGTCCTTGAAGTACATTCTATGCAAACACACTAAGGGTTACTCTACTGGTGTCATTAATGACATACTTTATGTGCTGAACTACAGAATCCTGAAAGATAAAGGTTCACCTCTGTGCAACAGATTTGGAAACTGTATTACAATTCAGGAGAATACTATAAAAATTACTGTATGTCATATATTGAGAACATATCGACAGGTACATTGTTAAGCTGAAGGCTATTGGAAGTCAGCTTTGGAACAAGAGGATAAGAAATCAGACACAAAGCAGATAGCAGGCAGAGTGACAGTATTTAGAATACCAGAGGTAGATAGTATTGCCTCCAAATAGCAGGCACTAACAGTCCCAGGGTAGAATCTTCAGTTCAGAAAATTAAATGGCAGCTCCATCCACTGCCTAAATGCTGCTGAACAATGTCACTTTAGAAGATGGCTGCCTACACACCCACCCACTTACCACCCACAAACACATAAAATGTCTTATTATGGGCAAGTATCAAGCCTGCTGCCTATGCTAACTGCAATTTAGTTTGTTTACACAGGTTAGAATCTGATGAGAAAGGGGAACAGTGCTGCAACATCACTCCCCACTCATGAGATGCCTCAGGGTAGTGCCAGGTGACATAGAACATGGTTGTTGCTAGTCGTAATACGAAGTGCAGTGACCTTCAGCATTCGTTGCTACAAAACTTGGAGTTAATTTAATGGCCAGATCGTCACCACCTACACAATAGGAGAAGAGAAACGATACAAAGTTGCTAGCCCGAGACACCAGGGAAGTACAAAGCCACAATGCACAATGCATGTGGTATGGGTGGATTGGTTGGCGAACTACAGATAAGGAGAATTAGTGTGCTGCCACTATCCCTTAAAAACCCATATTTTTTATTCAGGGCAAGTTTTCGATCTGACCATTGGGGCCCCAACTCCTTGTCATTTATAGCCAGCCTCTACTTCTACATTGCCCCAGCAGATTGCCACAACTCTGGATCTCTTATTATATTGGCCACAGTAGTGGAGAGGAGATGGTCCACTTCACATACAAGTGGTGGAAACTAGGGTCTCCATACCTGTACTGAGGGATTGCCAATCAACACTTACGTTTACTGGAATAATTTTTCTCTTGTTTTTCAAGCACGTGAATTGTCTCAATTATGAACCTTGCAAGAATGCCAGGGTTCTTGGCTTATCCCAAGCAGACGATATCAAGTACTGATACTGCCTGGTCTCTATCATGACCTCTCTCTCCAGACATTGGAAACCTTTCATATGCACACTAACACACAGTGGAAATTACAATGGGTTTATTACTGAAGTTAAATGAGAATCAATCATATAACAAAGTAATTTCCACTAGAAAAACATCATATGCTGCCAGCTGACCCAATCTAACACTTCTACAAGCATAGTTGATAATGCACTGCCACTAAGTCTTATTTTTTCATCCTATGCAGTACCAGTTCATTCAACACAAGATGGTATGTGCAAACTTGCAACCAGTGAGATCTGAACTTATGCATATTTGACAGAGTTGTCAAGTCCTAATGGTCTGTCTTATATCTATGATGTGCATCTTAGGTGGCTTTCCGTACCTTCACTTCTGCAAGATACCAAACGGCAACCCTCCAGAATTATGGAGGGGTACAAAGTTTAACAGAAATTATCATTGTTCAGAGCCAATAACTCCACTGACACTATGATCTCAAATAATAAGGAGAACAAGGCTACATTATCACATCTCCTCCACACGGATCAGCCAAACAGTACAGGTACAAGGCTGTAGACATTTCAAATACTGAAGTTGAACAACAGTTGCATTGCCCCATATTTGGTTCTTAATAACTAATACCTCGAACAGATACTTCTCTGAAAATGCACCTGTTCTGGTGAGAGAATTTTTTTTTTACCACCCAGTCTCACAAGCTATTAAAAAGATTTCTCTAATGAAATTTTTGTGTTTTTCAAGCTTTTTGGCACTAATATTGCAGATATGATAGTATCCCTTACTACTAAATATACTGACAACCTTGAAAAAAAGTAAAAAAGTACAAGAGATTGTATAGCCATGGATAGTCATGAAATTATGCCAATATTTGGAATTTTGCATTTGACAAGTATAGAGAAAGGTCAGCATGTAAATGCAAAAGAATTTCGCGAGTCAGGCAGTACACATATGAATATCCTGAATGCCATAATGAGCTACGAGACATTTCTGCTTGTAATACATTGTATGAGATTTGGTGACATTTCCACTCCAAATGAAAGGAAAAAAATTGACAGCATAATTGACTGCAAAGGAATGTGGACATTTTCTGACAGCAACCTGAAGTGATTCTATAATCCTGCTGATTATGTTACAGTCCATGAAATGTTGACTCTGTTTAGAGGCTGCTACTCCTGGACCCTATATATACACCACACAAACCCACAAAATATTCAATTAAAATATGTGCCATGAGTGACTGAAAAAAGTTTTATACCAGTAATATTGAAGTATATGTAGGAAAGCAGCTAGATGGACCATTTCTAGTAACAAACAGCCCAGCAATAATTGTAGGAAGGCTTGTCAGTGACATCAAAGATACACACAGAAATGTCATCATTGACAATTGTCACACAAACTGCCAGTAGTGGAGGACACGGAGAAAAAATTGACCATTCTAAGCACTCTTCACAAGAAGTTAAGGGAGATACCTCTTGAATTTTGCATCTAAGAGACCAACCTGTGCTGTTTGGTCCCTTTAACCTCAAACAACCAACCAACCAAGACCAACCTGTGGGGTTTCAAAATGTTGCTTCCAAGCTAATAAATTCATTTTTTGTACCCAACCAAGAAGTAACTGTTTGCTGATACTCCTATCTACAATGCATGACATGGATGATATCAACCCCAAAACAGGGAAGCCAATTATCATTATTTTTTTACATTCACACTGAAGGAGGAGTGGATACTGTAGATAAAA
Organism: Schistocerca serialis cubense; assembly: GCF_023864345.2. Taxonomy (NCBI): domain Eukaryota; kingdom Metazoa; phylum Arthropoda; class Insecta; order Orthoptera; family Acrididae; genus Schistocerca; species Schistocerca serialis. The sequence continues at coordinate 154,831,576 of NC_064649.1, read as the reverse complement.
TGATTACAGGTTATTCTGTTTCCAAAATCAGAAAAAGTTGGCCTATGGTGTTATTTTATAGTAAGGTAAACACATCTGGGATAAATTGCCAAATTTTGTATTCACTTTCAAAACCAAAAGGAACCATAAAAATTTGATGTAATTTCCTGAAGAATTTAGCATTTCCATTAACAAATGAACACTTAAAAAATAGATTGGAAATCATATCACTCAGGAGTAAAATTCGGAGTAGGTATTAAAATCCATGGAGAAGAAATGAAAACTTTGAGGTTCACCGATGACATTGTAATTCTGTCAGAGACAGCAAAGGACTTGGAAGAACAGTTGAACGGAATGGACAGTGTCTTGAAAGGAGGATATAAGATGAACATCAACAAAAGCAAAACGAGGATAATGGAATGTAGTCGAATTAAGTGGGGTGATGCTGAGGGAATTACATTAGGAAATGAGGCATTTACAGTAGTAAAGGAGTTTTGATATTTGAGGAGGCAAATAACTGTTGATGGTCAAAGTAGAGAGGATATAAAATGTAGACTAGCAACGGCAAGGAAAGTGTTTCTGAAGAAGAGAAATTTGTTAACATTGAGTATGGATTTAAGTGTCAGGCAGTCATTTCTGAAAGTATTTGTATGGAGTGTAGCCATGTATGGAAGTGAAACATGGACGATAAATAATTTGGACAAGAAGAGAATAGAAGCTTTCAAAATGTGGCTCTACATAAGAATGCTGAAGATTACATGGGTTGTCACATAACTAATGAGAAGGTATTGAATAGAATTGGGGAGAAGAGGAGTTTGTGGCACAACTTGACAAGAAGAAGGGACTGGTTGGTAGGACATGTTCTGAGGCATCAAGGGATCACCAATTTAGTACTGGAGGGCAGCGTGGAGGGTAAAAACCGTAGAGGGAGACCAAGAGATGAATAGACTAAGCAGATTAAGAAGGATGGAGGTTGCAGTGAGTACTGGGAGATGATGAAGATTGCACAGGATAGAGTAGCATGGAGAGCTGCATCAAACCAGTCTCAGGACTGAAGGCCACAACAACAACAACAACAACAACAACAACAACAACGACGACGACGACGACGACAATCCTTTCAAATTAGGTTTTGAGTTAAAGTTTTGGGAACTATTTATTAATAGAATGTATTATTTCCTTTGAAATTTTCTTCATAGTGGAAGGATGATTGTTGTATCTTCATTTCTACGAAAATGTACTCTTTGTGCCTCCTACCAGCAACGTGTGAACCCATACGTTTAACTACTGTTGCATTTTTAGCAGTTACATGGAAGAATGATTTAGCCAACAAGATTGCAAAGCATACTCAATGTCAAGAAATAAAGAAATTCAAAAGCAGATTTCCATATCCACTCTGTGAGGAAATATACTGAAGATGCACATATATTCCATCAAAAATAGCTAGTATGGAATTTTCCCTTACAAATGAGAAAATATGAAAATCCAGTGCAAAAGAGAACAGTGCCAATATGAGCAATTTACGTACAATGCATTTAAATCTTGCAGTCCAAACACAGATTTCTGAGCAGGAACAGAAATACACGAGAACACAGATCATGTGGTGAAACCATATACGATTTCATTTCGTATGATACAGAATCTGAAGTCTGTAGAAACCCTTACACTGCTGCACCTCCACCACCACTATTGCTCATTAGAGTAGTGCACTGTTCACTTGCTCTGTGTCCCATACAGAAGCCACTGATCTCAATCCTGCACCTCTACTGCCTGCAGCTGAAACAGAGATGTCCTTGGCAGGCAAATGTTTCTCATGTAGCTACCTACCTCATACTTATGCTGACACGTCCTTACTCACTAACTAGACCATTTCTAACAGCCACGCATTTTATTGGGTCCAGAGTTAGAAAACAAGTGTAACCAAGTATAACTTTCAAACACTCAGTTTGTGTGACTGTTTCTTCTTGTATCTTACCTACGAATGTGGTACCTCTACCACTTGTCTGGCACCAGCAATTTACTATAGCCACCTCGGAAAAACTAGTGGCTACATTGATGGTTCAGGTTCCACCATCACAGGTGCTACCCACGATGGTTTATATCATACGACGACTCTGCTGAAGAAGTGAAACATGAAAACTGGCTACACCAACACCTCATTGCATTCAGGATAATTGACACTTAAACTTAAGGGTTTGTTGGGGATTCCTGCCATGTGTCCAACAGTAGTTGTGCTTTAAATGGACCGGGCTCACACTTTTGATGAAACGTGTAGTTTGTCATCACCTTATAGCCACAAGCGCATTCAAATCAGTGTCACTTGGGTAGAGTTTTACCAGTAACACAGGCAGTCACATCAGTCTTATCAGGATTAGGTAGCAGAGCTGAAGGGTTTTAGGGCCGTAAGTGTCACTTTGCTCCTAAAAGCTCCACAGAATCTAACGCAGACTTTGCAGTTGATGATATGATCATCTGCCTAGTGCCGAATAAGGATATTCATCAGAGAACCCCTTGAAGTGAAGATCTGTCTTCAGAAAAATTTTTAATACTGGTCATTCTCTAAGTCCCCCATGCAGTAGCCTACCAAATCAAAGAACCAGGCAACGTCACCATCATTTACAGTGAACAACTTCTGCACATGGCACAAGATGATGAAGACATTGCTGCTCAAGCTGGGAAGCCTAGCTGAGATGGATAAACCCAATGATGATGCTGACAAGGAAACCGTGTGGCACTTGCAACAAATCCCTCTCACTTTGTGCGGCGTGAGGAGGCTGCTTGCCCCCCAGATGGTGAGAGTTGTGGGACAACAAAAACTACATGGCTTCAATTTGTCACACCCAGCCTTCCTCAATATGAATGGACCTTGACATTCATTCCATTTCATTATTGTCTACAGGTTAGAATGAACTTTTTATTTCAGTGTTGGCACTGAAGAAACCGTTATCTCCAAAAGTGAACAGCATATCAACTGTTTCACTCCTCTGCTCTCAGACTCGCACACAGATCAGCTCCCTCCGTCAGCAACCATCAAATGCCATGTGCTAAACTACAAACGAGCAGCATACTACAATTCTCACTCTGTTTCTGTCCACCACAGCTCATATGGTTGAACGGACTGCAGATGTGTATTTGGTTATTAATGAAACTGACACCAAAAATTTGTTTGGGTTCCATGCTTTTGTTACTTTTGAATTTTCTATAAATTAAAATATGTATCTTTTGTCAGATCTGGTTCCTTATCAAGACCTAGATTAATTGTGTTCTGAATTTTTGGATTTGTTTTCTGTGGGATTATGGTGTGTGAACAACTTCACAGCACAAATCAATGTAATAATTTGGCTTGACTGCATTTTTTTCATGTCCTTACATGAGTGAGTACAACTGAATCTCTTGAGTCACCAGGCATAATTCAGTTGCTTTAGACAAGTGAGTGGGCTACATGATTATTTATTTATTTAATGATAAAAAAAAAAAAAAATAAACAGGTGTGTCACCTCCAACTTTGTGGAGACATGAAATTTATCACAGTCATGTTATCGGCACATATCAGCTCGTGGCAGAAGGTGAGTTACTTGCAAAATTGCACTAATCCTTTTCCCAAACTGACTGGGGTATGGTCTCCCTCCAGGTTCCATTAAAAGACCAGACACTGCAGCTTTCCAGTTCACAGTACCACTCTCATGGAGGAGGCCAGCAACTGTGCATCTCTGCACACACGACTTTCACTCCTACTCAGCAGTCCACACAAAATTCGAACTGTTGACACCTGTCATGACCGCTTCAAAACTATGGATGTGTCAACTTTAGTGCACCACAGAGGTGCTGGCATCTGGTCACTTTTCCCCCCGAAGCAATGAGAGTTTGTAGTAACATACACACTACTGTACCTTTGCCATCACTAATGTACAGTGTGTTGGTATGTGTGCTGATTTGGGTAGCATGCTGTTCAGCTGTTGTGTGCCCCCACCCGAGAACCCTGACCTCTGTCCAACACCTTTATCACATGCAGACAAAAGCCTAGTGCATGGCATGTAGGAGCTCCAACTGGAAAACTTGTTTATGGTCTCTAAACTGTATTGTACTTATGCCCTCACACCGTGACCTAATAGGTATTAGGTTGGGGTATAATTTTGTAGCTTTTGTGTTTTGCATGTTGTTATTCCAATTGCTATGAATTTATTTATTGCTTTTTTTTTTTGATGTTCACCATTGCTTGTCAAGTTTATATATTGTCATTTTTTCAGTTAAAGGCACCTTAACCCATGATGAACTACATCAGTGTACTTGAGAACAGGGAAATACGATTAAGTGTGATCATTTTATCATATGTTACATTTGCATGCAAAAGGGGAATATTCAAAAACTGTTTTTACAGGTATCGTGTGCTCCAAGCCAAAATCACAAAAATCGGCAGGGGTACATCTGTGCCTCACTGCTTGATCGGATTCTAGTGGTTCATTAAGAACACCAATGATTCCTATCCTGTATTGTCACTGGCCTTGAGAAATGGTGTGTCTATGCTAACACAAGGAAAAGAAAGGAATGACTGCGTCCAGACAAAGCAGCAACTCCCCATACAAAGATCTGCACACATCAACAACAGATTTACAAAGAAAATACATTCATTTTAAACAACTACCACTTCTTGCAGATGCAATCTAAGAACAATGACCAGGAAGACTGTATGAAGTGATGCTGCTCCATGATAACAGCCTCTATCATTCTGCTAGACTGACAAAAAATATTGTACAGGAGTTTATTTTAGAAGTCATTCCAGACCAATCTTGTTCACTTAATCCTGTGCACTCAGATTATCACCTTTTTTGCTCTCTGCATAACAACCTTTGAGAAACTTACTTCCTTTCTTTCTGGATGAAAAGGCACTGTGAACATGGATTGGTGAGTTCTTTGCCTCAAAACCACACAATTTCTAGTCACAGAGTAGTAAAGTTGCCCCAGTTTTGGCAGACTGTTGTAAATAGTGAAGAAAAACACATTACTGGTGACTGAAATCTCTTATGTGTGTGTCTTGTGTTTATCAAAATTGGAAAAATGATATGAACATATACACCAACCCAGTAGTTGCTTTCTTACTGCCATGACTTTCATCAAGTTCACCATACACACTATCATTTTCTCTCTAACAGATGTAAGTGAATGTCAAGCTCAACACACGCAACATGTTAACAGTTCAATTTGGAGACTGTAAGATGCAGAAGTACTAATCACATACGGAGGACAAGAAAAAAATCACACAATGAGATCTACACATTGGACTGAAAAACGTGGAGCACTTCAAATGGCCTAAGAGCATACCAGAATTGTGTTTCCAGAAGTCCCTGCACGAGTTTCAGTCCCCCTGCTGTCATGCACAAATGGAAATTGCATCTTTCATTCTGATATCGAAACTCCTGCTTTCTACACATTAGTTTGTGTGGTGTTTGTTTCCTTTTCTTTTGTTTTGTATTTGGGTGCAAAAGCAACTATAATGATATGCGCCCATATCAGAACTATACAACATGAAGACTAAGAGAGGAGGTAGAAATGACTACACTCTATTCACAATCGATGGAACAGAAGAATGCTAAAACAAAGATGTGGAGAAAAGTGTATAAAGTATGCCATAGAGTAATGGAGGTCCTGAAATAAAAATTACATGGTCTTCGCCATAATGCTTTTATGGATAAAAAGTAACACGCAGTCAACAGCTCGCTTGTCGTTCGCTAAAACGGGCGATAATTCCGATGGAAAACTCAAACAGGCACACAAACTATTAAAAAAAAAACTCCATTCTGCCAGGAAATGCCTGACATTTTAACATTGCACCCAATGTCCACAACATGCTGGGGGAGCGCCACTTAACAAATGGCAAAGGCTGAAAAGGCAGTGCAAAATACGCAGCCTAGATAAAATGACCTCATGAAGGGAGGGCTGACAGGAGTTTGTCCAAGCCACAGGGAGAATCTTAATAACCCAGAGCTTATTCCATTGAGTACCGAGCGAGGTGGCGCAGTGGTTAGACACTGGACTCGCATTCGGGAGGACGACGGTTCAATCCTGCGTCCGGCCATCCTGATTTAGGTTTTCCGTGATTTCCCTAAATCACTTCATGCAAATGCAGGGATGGTTACTCTAAAAGGGCACGGCCGACTTCCTTCCGCATCCTTCCCTAATCCAATGAGACCGATGACCATGCTGTCTGGTCTCCTTCCCCAAACCAACCAACCATTATTCCATTGAATGGAGAACCAGTGAAGCTAAAGTGACACCACCTCCTGACAGATGGCAACACAGTAATCATTAGAGGGAATTTATGAACCAATGGGCTGAGGTAAAATCACTGCAGCCTTGGCACCAGTATCAGTAGCTTTGTTTCCTGCCACACTGACATGGGCGTGAACCCACACAAACATCTGAGGGGCTCTATCACGAGTGATCAAGTGACAGTTTTCCTGGAACGATTGCACTAAGGGATGGGTGGTGTACAGCCCACAGAGGCTTTGAAGGGTGCCGACAGTGTCTGACACATCTAAAAAGCCTGTGTCGCCAAATGTATTCAGTGGCCTGATACAGGGTGAAAAGCTACACTGTAAATACTGAGCAGTGCACCAGAAGCCAATAACTAAAGACGTTGGCACCAATGACAATGGTGTACCCAACACCATGGTCAATCCGAGAACCATCAGTATACACAAAGGTACAGTCACTGAGGAAGGAATACTTGGGAACACTATCTTCAGGAATAAAGGTGATTGACAAGAGAGAGGACACTTGGGCCTTGAAAACTTAGTCTTTGGAAAATTCCTCAAGGAAATAGTTCAGGCTGCCATGGAAGTCACCTGTGTAGAGAGTGCACAGGATACCAGTCACGGAGCAGGTGTCGTAGGTTTTCTCCAAATCATAAAACATGGTCATAATCTGGGATTTCTGCAGGAAACCATTCATAACACGGGTGGACATAGTGACGAGATGGTGATTTGCAGAACAGCGTCCTCGATATCCACACTGTGCAGTGGTTAGTAAATTGCGAGACTCGAGCCAACATACCACCCAGGCATAAATCATATGCTGCATCACCTTGCAAACAAATCTGGCAAGAGAAATTGGGTGATAACTAGAAAGAATGCGTTTGTCCTTACCGGGCTTAGGTATGGGTATGACAATGGCTTCCCACCAGTGACTGGGAAACGTGCATTCTGGTTGTCCACAAGAGAGTATTGCTCTCTCATATCATAGGCAGTACTGTGCCTCACAATTCAGAGAAGGGAAGGGTATCACTAGAGCCACCTCCATTCATTTCTGATGGAAGAAGGCCGGGTGACAGTGGGAAGAGCTTGAAATTTCCGCAAAATGATGACCTAAGGTGTTTGACATGCATTGTATAGACGAAGAGCAGGGAACAGAACGTTCTGCGGTGATACGGATAATGTTTGTAAGATATTCTACCTGGCATCACAATTGGGGAAATGTTGGTCATTGTAAGGACAATCACGATGAGGATAAAGGTCAAGGGGTTTCACCTCAGTGCTCTGGTGGCACGGAGGCTGGCCAGGTGAAGGTAGTACACGATGACACCATCGAAGAGTATCTCCGAGTCAGTTTAGGAGAAGACCGTTTGCCTTTGTTGGATTTCTTGAGCCTTTCCAGTTGGCAGAGGAAGTGTTAGATGTTGGTTGACTGAAAGGAGATAGGAAGTCTTCATGGGAGTATTTCAACTGTCCTTTCCAGCAGGTCGGTTGTGTATCTGGTGACTTCTCCCATTGTGGCGAGGGTTTGATGGCTTGTTGCACAGCTGGACAAGGGGCTGGTGATACTACCATGACAATGGGAGATTTCACAATCTCTGAGATGTATTTGAGGTCACATGTCTGCATGGCCATGTCCTTCATGGAGCAAGATGAAGCAAGAACCACATTATAAGTGCCTGACAGTAGGACACAGGGTTTTTAACTAGCCAGTAACTTGCGAGTGACCGGGTAAGGAACTTTTTCCTTTACCCAGATCTCCTAGACAGCTGCTCATCAAAACATAACAGATAATTACGACAGGAGGTGGCATGATAACCATTGCAGTAGATGCAGCAGCAAGGTGGTGGCAGACAATAGGTCTGGTTAGCTTCCCTACATCAAGTTACACAGTTGGCCGCTTGTCAACAAGACTATAAAGTGTATCTAAAAACAAAGATGATGTGACTTACTGAACGAAAGTGCTGGCAGGTCGATAGACACACAAACAAACACAAACACACACAAAAAATTCAAGCTTTCGCAACAAACTGTTGCCTCATCAGGAAAGAGGGAAGGAGAGGGAAAGACGAAAGGATGTGGGTTTTAAGGGAGAGGGTAAGGAGTCATTCCAATCCCGGGAGTGGAAAGACTTACCTTGGGGGGAAAAAAGGATGGGTACACACTCGCGCGCGCACACACACACACACACACACACACACACACACACACACACACACACACACGCATCAATCCACACATATACAGACACAAGCAGACATCTCACAAGCAGACATATTTAAAAACAAAGAGTTTGGGCAGAGATGTCAGTCGAGGCGGAAGTGAAGAGAACAAGGAGATAGCCTCGACTGACATCTCTGCCCAAACTCTTTGTCTTTAAATATGTCTGCTTTTGAGATGTCTGCGTGTGGATGGACGTGTGTGTGTGTCTGTGTGTGTGTGTGTGTGTGTGTGTGTGTGTGTGTGTGTGTGTGCGTGTGCGCGAGTGTATATCCATCCTTTTTTCCCCCTAAGGTAAGTCTTTCCGCTCCTGGGATTGGAATGACTCCTTACCCTCTCCCTTAAAACCCACATCCTTTCGGCTTTGCCTCTCCTTCCCTCTTTCCTGATGAGGCAACAGTTTGTTACGAAAGCTTGAATTTTGTGTTTGTGTTTGTTTGTGTGTCTATCGACCTGCCAGCGCTTTTGTTCGGTAAGTCACATTATCTTTGCTTTTAGATATATTTTTCCCATGTGGAATGTTTCCCTCTATTATATAGCCTATAAAGTGTGGTTGAAATGATGACACTGGGAGCAGCACTTCAGGTTCATAATCTACAGTCAGACTGTGATAACTTCATAGCCTGCTTTGATCCTGGACAGATTCTCCCACTGTAACAAAGATGGGAAAAATAGTGCTTGTGGGCACTAAGGAGGCATCTACCTTTTTTTGTCACCCAATGGACTGCAATGCCACCCTGATCAGACATACATTTGGATTTAGGCCTCTGTTAGACTGTTGAGCAGCACTGTGATGCAGCTGGGAGGGTCTTTGAATTGGGAGCTTCATTCCATCTATGTTTGGTAGACGTGGACTGCAAAGATGATAATTGGCTCACTTTGAGGAAATCTCGCATGACTGCCAGCATGTCTGATGGCTTGCTCCTTCCAACTGGGTGCCCCTTTCAAATGGGCACACAGCAGCCTTAGGTGATTGGTCCCTGTGCCAGGTGCTTGGGGCATGTGACTTAGGAGTGAACAATCAGCAATTTAGGAAGGTAGCAGTTCAGGCAATCGCCCCTCTCTGGGCCTGGCCTGCACCAGGTGGTACATGCAAACATTACCAGTTGGCCCAAGGCTGGGAATTACATGTTACCCCGTCACCTACAACATTTTAGATGCATTGACTGGCCTTCGCATGGACAAAGGGAGGAAGAAGGAAAAAGAGGAGCCTCAAATATTGAAGAGGAGGAAGGATAGGAGAAGGTGAATGAAGGAAGGAAGGAAAATAGGCATGAAAACCAGTGGTGAGACTGTTTGTATGTCAGCTATGGACAGTGTGCAACATTCCCAAAAAAAACACCAGACATGTTCTCCAAGGAAAGGGAAAAATGATACTAACATGATAGACATGCAGCACGAAAGGGAAAAGATGCTGCAAAGGCTGGGAGCCTGTGGTAGCCAAGCATGAACCCACCAAAGAGCGGCAAGTCCCCTGGAGGTTGTGAACTCAAGGTTGAAGTGTAAGGTGGGCATTATGTTGTGAGCAGAGAGTACTATTAATGGATGTGATAGGAGTTGTTAGTAAACAAAATGCACAGCACACATCTTCAGCATTGGCGGTGTTGTGATATTTTTAGTGCAATACAGATACTGAGCTAATCTGGCATGAAAGCAAATGGAATGCAATAACTCTGAAATGAGTTACTGGAGAGCGCAGACCCCTTATGCCAAAATACTGAAAAGGTAACCCTAAATAACCTCTGAAAGCTGGTTGGCGGAGGACTGTTTCACTGTACATGTGGAGTGCTGCTGGATCTGTCTTACGACAGATTTAAACTGGAGTCAGTCTGTCTGTCCTGTTCTGACTATCTTTCTTCATCTGTTTCTATGCACATCTTCTCCTATGTCGTCCATCACTTCAATTCTTTGTTATAGACAATTCCCCCACAGTATACATCAGAGGAATACTACTAACTGAAGAAGTGAAATTGATGGATGGATGGATCAGTGAATAACTGCTGATGAGATCCAAGACAGTCAGAGTGGCAGCAGCTCTAACAGATGCAAGAGCTGGGAGACCCCGATGCTGTACATTAGCCACCCTTCCTTTCGCTGCCCCATTCAGCCACTGATTGATACAGGTGCGGTATGGTACATATGCGTGTTCGTGGGCTCAACCACAGGTGCTCAACCATATGAAAAAAATGTGGAAGTCGGGAGATGCTTAAAAACTGTCAATTAAAACATAACTGACAAGAGGAAAACTAGGAGTCACAGGGGTGTATGTGGCTGGCTGACCATTTACAATATACACTGAAAAAGTATTTATAGGTCAGAGGTCCTTGAGGAGCAGAAGTTGGTCATATAGTAATTTAATAAAGCAAGTCAATTTTGTAACTCCCCATGAAGGCTCTACAAGTTATTCATCCAAAGAATGATGAAGTCAGATTTTATTTGGGGGGGGGGGGGGGGGGGGGTTATGAAACAGTCTGGCTTCCAAGTATTCCGTAACCCCCTTGATGTTCACATGGATGTTTAAATCGTAATTCTTGTGTTCAAAGCGGTTTCTGGATGTTACAGTAAAATAGTCTGGGTATTACTGAGCTAACGAATAACATGGGGATTCTAGTAGCAGTCACAAGACATTTGTGTCGCAGGACCAACAGCAACAAAAGAAACTGGATTCTGATCAAATGGCTGTTAACTTAGTGGGGAATGGAAAATGCAATATTTTAAAGCTGCCACAATGTCCCTCGGATGACACTTTTGGTTGGCTAAGTCAGAGAAGGAGGCAGCAACAATGAAATTAGCATGTTGAACTATGTTACCAGCGAATCTCCACCTAATGTAATGTAATTAACTGTCAGAGATAAAGTTTATCTCATGCGAAAAGTACGATGCCCACAGTAGAGAGTTAAGGTAACTTCATTATGTTGCCATACAATGTGTTTAATTTATTTATTTATGAATATTTTCTTTTATGATAAATAATGGATTTGTTTGAGATGTTAAATGTTGTATATTTATATATATTTATTTATAAGTGTCTTTGGAGAGTATTAAGGTCAGAAGACCAAAGAATCTGGAATGCAGGAATGTCTGCAACTTCCGGGCACATGTTGGCTTGCCCGCCACTTCTTTGTCGGTATTGGAGGGAGATGGACGTGTTTAAGTGACCAGTACAGTATAATGCATTTTTAGAGTATCAATGTTCGTAGTGAAAATATTGTAGTGACTAAACAAAAAGTACGAATAAATATTATTTTTAGCCGAAAGTAATTCGTATCCGGTAGTGTTTATTTCAAACAAGAAGAAAACCCAGACCATGCTTGTTAGAGTAATGATTTTGCAGACAAAACTTCGAAAACCCCTAGACAAACGAGATCTGCAGTGTGTAATCTTTCAGCAGCTACTAATAAATAAGCCTTGCTGAATTTGTGCTGGAACTACTCGTACTATTCTCAATTACATACACGTGGTGCGAATGTGGTCCTACCACAATATACCGCGAAAGATTTCACATTATTCAGTTATCAAGAAACGAGATAGGTAACAACCAGTACAATATGGTGGCGTCGTCCGGGATTATTGAAAATGTTACCGAAATAAACTACCAACGAGATTGCGAAGAAAACGACAGAATTCGTACATCCTGGCTGAAAATGTTAAAGGAAGTCGAATGCTGATACCTTCAAGACAAAGGAAGTCGAATGCTGATACCTTCAAGACAACGGGATGCAGTTACTGGAGCAAGAATAACGGCGCAATAAGTCACGAAAGAAGAAAAAAGTGTAAAGTGTTGTGCAACCAAAAAAGCAATATTCATATAAGTGTAGTGTTTCAGTGTTGTGAATTCCATCACGCACCAATCAACAAAGAAGACCTTATAAGAAAATAAGTAAACTGTGAGTAAAATAGTTTAGTATCCTTTAGAAAAGATAAATTTGTTGTGTTTTGTTTATTCCTGTGTAAAAAGATGACTATTGTAAAAGAGGAAAGTATTGACGACGGTGTCGCCAACGCTAGTACAGATGTAAATTTATCATACGAAACTGAATGCAACAGTAATAGTCCGAATCCTGTAGACAAAGTTGAAACTCATACGGAAAGACAGAATGAAGTTAAAGACATGCTATCAAAAATAATGAATTATATGGAGGGATAATTTAAGGCAATTGATGACACTAACAGACAAAACGGACAGTGGTTAGGAAATATTAAAGACAGACTCGATGCTAATGAGATTCGTTTGGATCAAATGGAGCAAAACAATGCTGCTCAGTTAGACCAGACTCTTAAGCTCATGAGTGATAAATTTGAAAAACAGTTCAAAGAATATGAAAAGAAAAATGACGATCACTTTCAAAAAGTAGAAGCAAAAATTTCCAGTTTGAGTCGTAATATGGTCAAGATCACGGGTAAGGTCAATTATGTCAGGAGAAAAGTTAAAAATGTAGATGCAAAAGTAAAAAATCTGAAAACTGAAGTTAGTACAGGTAGAGAGAAAATCCATAATGCGTTTAAAGTTGTGCATTCAGATATCAAACATGTAGAAGAAACAGTATCTGAGCGTATTTCTCTTGTAGACGATAAATTGTTAAAGTAGAAAGCAAATTTGAACAAAAGATAGGAATTATTACTGAAAAAATAGATGTAAATAATCAGATAAACAAAAATGAAGTTAAGAGTTTAGAAAGTAGTATTAATGACATCACTAAGAAACTTGAAAGTGTTAGTAGCAATATGGTCACCAATAGTTTGCCGAACAATATTGGCACTTTGTGGTACAATATTCCAGTAAAAAACTTTTCAGATGAGAGCAGTATGCATCCGGTAGATTTCCTGCAGCATTGCAAGGATAACTTTTTTCCAAATATGAATGATAATTTGAAAATTAAATTTGTGAAAAGATTTCTAGAAGGTGAAGCATTGTCATGGACTAATCATTATTGTACTGAGGGAATGTCTTTTGCAGAGTTCGAGGAGAGGTTCTTAAGTAAATTCTGGTCAGAGACAGAACAAGCAAGAATAAAAAGCGAATTCTTGAATGGACCTGTTTATAAACATGAATTTGGTAGCATGAAGCAATTTTGCAGAAATCAGTTAAGGAAACTCACTCACCTAAGCAAACCTTTTGACGAACTCACTCAAATTGATGCCCTTAAAAGGAGGCTACCGTGTGAACTACAGTGGGAGTTAGCTTATGGCCCAGATGACACAATTGATCAGTTTTTGAAATATGTTGACAAATTAGACAGAATTATTGAGAAAACAGGTAAACCACCACACCATAGTCAAAACCATTTTCAAAAGACAGGGCATACAAATTGGGGAAACACACATGATAAAAAGGAACCACACAGTTTTGGAAGTAGTGATTCTCATCAGAGAAATCACCAGCACAACTTCAAGGGATCACAAGGACACAATTACCATTACAAGGGTCAATATGGAAATAGTCATAATCAATTTGGTAACAGGCACTTTGGAAATAAACCAAAGGTGTGGAATAGTCATAATGGTAAGGGGAGAACTGAACAAGAGTTAAAAAACTGAATAGGGCTCCATTGGCGGTCCGCAAGGTAGGAGCTACTTATACACAAATGGAAAGGGCCAACCCAAACTGTCTAACTAAACAGAAAGATACCTGTGACTTTATGAGTAATTATTTTAAAGAGACGTGTTATCCCATTAATGTAGTATCTGTTACAAATAATATATGTCATACAAATAAACCAGAAACAAAACGTAAGTTATTTAAAGACACTGATTGCTTAGAAAACTGTGAAGAAGTAAACTTAGATTCATTCTATGAGTGGGCTGAGAGGAGCACCTTGCTGGAAAATAGTTGTTCAAATGATCAAAGTGTATTAGGAATTAGAGAACTTATAGAAGAGTCTGGTGGGCTAGGAATGAAAAGAGCACCTAGTAAGGATGATTTAAATGTGTATCTGCATACTGAAGGTAAGAGTGCAGAGGATAAAGATGATAATTTTTGTGATGTTGATTGGGAAGAAAAGGAGATTGAGGGTAGTAGTGAAGGTAGATGTTTTATTGGTGTAAGTGAGGAGTTGGAAGCTTTAGGGATTACGAATATAAAAGAGGATAGTAATGAAATTAGCGAGGTACACATGAATACAGTTGACAATTTGAATGATAAGGATGCCAGAATTTCAGCCAATGAGTTATTTGATCTTGATACATGGAAGAAAAATGAGAAGGAATTGACAGCAGGTAATCTTAACAGCATTAGGGGAGTAGACGATGAAATGTCAGATAGTGAGCAATTTTTGTTTAACTTATGGATTAACAGTAGTTCCATTAAGGATGATGAAAATTTCAGAACGGTAACACTTGATATATATGTGAAACTTTGTATCCAGACTGGTGGCATAGAATTAAGTATCACATTGCACAAATGTTAAGAGAGAAATATAAAGGAGAGATACACAATAGCACAAATGAATGCAGTTGGATTAATGAAATATTCAGAAATAGTAATCAGGCCAAAGAAAATGCAATTAGGGTAATAACAGCATATAACTCTGGTAGTAATGATACAGGTAAGGATACTGGAAAGGGATATGGATTCAGTGAAATTGAAGATGACTTATTACATGAGAATATTAACAAAAAATTTGACTTTGATGTAAGCAGTCCATTTATTGATGTGCAGATAGGATCATGGAAAGGAAAGTGTTTAGTGGACACAGGAAGTCAAGTATCTGGGATATCAGAATTATTAAGTAAAAAACTGAAAACTAATAAGGATTATGTCGAGTTACCTGTGGTAGGAATTAAAATAAGAGGTGCTACTGGGAACCACAGTAAATCAATAAGGAGTCAGGCTTTTATTACTTTTGAAATTGAAGGAGTATCATGGTCACATGGGTGTCTTGTCATCCCTGATCTCTCAGAGGATTTTATCCTAGGCATGTCTTGGATAACAAAAGTAAGTGCAGCATTTGATTGGGCAGGGCAGAAATTAATGATGACTCTACCAAGTGGTGAAGTCATCACTACGAAACTTCTTCAATCAAATTTGTTTTGTATAAGTAAGACTGTGAACAGTATTGAAGTTGCAAAAGAAGGTAAGTACATTGAAAGCCATGTCACAGATTTTGATACAGACGAGATAGAGTTTGAAAAGTTGGTAAATGAAAAAGTAGCTGAAGCTAGAGAACTAACTGAGAACCAAAAACAAGATTTGAAATTATTTTTGTGGGAATATAGTGATGTATTTAGCAATATACCAGGTAAAGTAATTGGATACCAATGTACTTTACAGTTGAAGCCACATGAACCTTTCTTTACAAAACCATACAGTATTCCAATCTCAAAAAGGATAGCAGTGGAGAAAGAATTGCAAAAGATGGAAGTGTGTGAAATCATTGAGAGGAGTATAAGCCCTTATAATAATCCCTTAGTCACTGTAAATAAACCTAATGGACAAGTCAGACTAGTACTAGATTCCAGACAGTTAAACAAATGTTTATACAGAGAAACTGACCACCCAGAGAACATCGATGAGTTGTTATATAAATTTAAAAATATCCAAATTATGTCAAGCCTTGACCTAACTTCAGGTTTTCATCAAGTACCTCTTGCAATTAGTTCCAGAAAGTACACTGCTTTCTTATACAATGGGAGATGTTACCAGTATTGTGGAGTGCCTTTCGGATTAAACTCATCAGTCGCCGAATTTATAAGGGCACTAGACTATGTACTTGGCCAAGAAGTTGTGTCAGAATTAACCATTTATGTAGATGATATATTAGTTTCAAATCAAAGTTGGGAGGATCATTTGAAGTTATTGAAAAAGGTGTGTGTGAAACTCAGAAGAGGTGGTATGACATTTAAACTGGAAAAATGTAAATTTGGTGTGTCAGAACTCAAATTTTTAGGTCATGTCATTACTAAGGAAGGGATAAGTGCAGATCCGGAGAAAATAAAATCTATCGTAAACTTTCCATCTCCTAGAAACCGGAAACAATTAAAGTCTTTCTACGGACTCTGTGGATTCTATCGAAAATATGTAAATGGACAATGCCTTAATGTAACATGTTTAAGCAACTTACTTAGAAAAAATACTCCATGGAATTGGTCTGAAGAGTGCCAGAAAGCATTTGATAAAATTAAGAATGAACTTTGTAAGAACAGTCATTTACACAGACCAGATTTTAGTTTGCCATTTTGTCTTCACACTGACAGTAGTGATTATGGACTAGGAGCAGAACTATTTCAGGAGAAAATTGTGAATGAAAAAAATCTTCATTGTACAATTGCATTTGCCAGCAGAATGTTACTTAAACATGAGAGAACGTACACTGTCACAGAAAAAGAATTACTCGCAGTACACTGGGCGTTTACAAAATTTAAAACATACCTGTTAGGACACAAGATAAAAGTCTATTCTGACCACAAAGCTTTAAGTTACTTGCAGGAGTGTAGACTATATCACAGTAGATCAACCAGGTGGGCAATGTTCATGCAACAGTTTGATTACGAAATTGTGTATATTAAGGGATCAGAAAATGTAGTAGCTGATGCTTTATCCAGGTTACCAGTAGGAGGAGATCAGGAAATGTTTGATCAAGAGGAAGAAAAGGAATTTAAAATAAGATACATGAAGGGATCCAGGATGAAAAGCTCATAAAGACACTTTGCAATAACATCAGGAGGGGACAGAATAATGATCCTAATTGGAAATTGGTTAAGGACTGTTTAGGCAAAAGAGGGTATGATAAACTTGACAAGTACTATAAGGTCTTTAAGGGAACACTCTTTAGAAGAACAGATGTGGACTCTGACAATTGGAAGCTATGTTGGCCAGAGTGTGAGGCAGACAAATTAATAAAGTACACCCATGAGAGTTATGGTCACTGTGGAATACAGAAATGTGGAAAAAAGTTACAAGAAAATATCTACTTTTATAACATGGTAAAGAAGGTGAGGAACGAAATATCAACATGTGACAAATGTCAAAGAGTAAAAGTAAGCAACAGAACATGTCAGGGAGAAATGCAGAACATCATTCCAGACAAACCATTAGATTTAGTAGCTGTAGACTTTTATGGACCTTTACCTAAAAGCAAAGGTGGCCATTGTTTTATATTCATCATGGTTGATGTATTTTCCAAACTAATTAAACTTTATTCTGTGCGAAAAGCTACAAGTAAAGAGATCATTGCAAAAATTGAGAGAGATTACTCCAAGAGTGTAGGGAAACCTAAAGCTATACTATCGGATAACGGTTCACAATTTGTTTCAAAAAACTGGAAAGCATTCATGGAAAAAACTAACACAAAACATATCTTGATATACGTGTACAACCCATCTTCAAACCCAGCAGAAAGGTGCATGAGAGAAATAGGGAGACTTTGTAGGACATATTGTAGTCACAAACATCCTAGTTGGTCCGACCATGTAAACAACTTCGAGGATATCATGAACAGCTTGCAGCATAGCTCTACTGGGTTTTTTCCATATGAAATTATGTTTCATCTCAGACCAGCAAATCTTATTTCTGAATTAATAGACTTTCCACAATGTAGCTTAATATCAATGAAAGAACGTGAAGAGATTGTAAAGAAAACCATGAAAAAACTAGGTGAAGCTAGGAAAAACAGACATGATAGGAAAATAAAGGCTACCACATTCAGAGTAGGTGACCATGTCTTAGTGAAATCCCACGAACGATCAAAGTTACTAACAGCAGAACTCAAGAAGTTCTTTGACATTTACATTGGGCCATTTGAGATTACTGAGAACCCCCATCCAAATGCGTACCGATTAGTATATCCCAAGTCGAGAAAGCTGTTTGGTCTTAGGAATGTTGTTTCTTTGAAGCCGTATATTGAGAAAAGAGCAAACAGCCTAAAAACATGCCTTTATCTGGAAAGAATTTTACTGGAAGGAAAAAAAAAAGAAAGAAATGCAGTCACCACACTATGCCATGTAACACATCTCATGCAAAATGATGTTGTATCTAGACTGATTGTCACATAATTCTATTATAAGATTAGATGTCATGATTCCTATGTGTTTTTTTTAAGTAATTTTACAGTATTTAATGAATTGCAAAATATGTAAACTTGATAAATAAGAGATTTTATTTTACTGATGATGCTAGGAGACAAGACATGTCACCCACCCTCACAGTTTGAGAATAGCAAATCTCATAAATTTTGAAATCTTGTTCATTCACTTAAATAGACCATAATGCTTAAAAAATGTATAGTTAATAGAATATATTTTCTTGTATATGCAAGTGTGCTTTTGTTTTACATCATGTTCACCATAACTGTTTTTATTCAGCTCTGTTTATAACACAACACAGATAATTTGTTGGCTTATTTGGTCTCTTAATTTTGATATCACATAATTTACAAGGCTCATGAGAGAATAGTGTTGTTGAATTGAAATACTTTTGCAACCTCACTGATGATATAGGAGTTGGTACTATGTTTGTTCTAATATGAGAAAATGTTTTAACTTTAGTATTATTTTATAGTAAATTTCTGGGCTACAAATTGACATATGTATGTATGTAATCTATGTTGTGAGACAAAGGAGGAAGTCAAGGGTTGATGAAAGAATAAACAGTTTACTACAGTTGTGATAAAAAGTTGTATACAAGACAATGATGCAATTTCTGTATCGGACTGACAAGTGGACCAAGGTACACTTGTAAGTCCTGGTGGGCTATTGTAATGTAATTAACTGTCAGAGATAAAGTTTATCTCATGCGAAAAGAACGATGCCCACAGTAGAGAGTTAAGGTAACTTCATTATGTTGCCATACAATGTGTTTAATTTATTTATTTATGAATATTTTCTTTTATGATAAATAATGGATTTGTTTGAGATGTTAAATGTTGTATATTTATATATATTTATTTATAAGTGTCTTTGGAGTGTATTAAGGTCAGAAGACCAAAGAATCTGGAATGCAGGAATGTCTGCAACTTCCGGGCACATGTTGGCTTGCCCGCCACATCTTTGTCGGTATTGGAGGGAGATGGACGTGTTTAAGTGACCAGTACAGTATAATGCATTTTTAGAGTATCAATGTTCGTAGTCAAAATATTGTAGTGACTAAACAAAAAGTACGAATAAATATTATTTTTAGCCGAAAGTAATTCAAATCCGGTAGTGTTTATTTCAAACAAGAAGAAAACCCAGACCATGCTTGTTAGAGTAATGATTTTGCAGACAAAACTTCGAAAACCCCTAGACAAACGAGATCTGCAGTGTGTAATCTTTCAGCAGCTACTCATAAATAAGCCTTGCTGAAATTGTGCTGGAACTACTCGTACTATTCTCAATTACATACACGTGGTGCGAATGTGGTCCTACCACAATATACCGCGAAAGATTCCACATCATTCAGTTATCAAGAAACGAGATAGGTAACAACCAGTACACTAAGCATTGAGGCTCTTATCCACAAGTAGGATTCATCATGTTCACTTAGTTAGACTCCCTTCTCACTGCACCTGTAGGATCCAGCCACTGGATAAAATGTTTATGGGACTGATGAAGACCTATTACAGTGAAGAAATGTGGCAATGACTGATGATGCAATATAACACTAGGACCGTACCAACTAATGTTGCAAAACTCTGGTCAAGCCTATATGAAAGTTCAGGATTACTTATTCCTGATTTGTAATAGGTGCTTCTGGATGCCATGGCGAACAGAGGTTTTTGCCAGTTGCAGATGGTGGCTCATGTTGGTACTGGCACTGATCTGATCCAAAGCAACACACACAGTGCATCTGCTATTTGGTGGCTAGCTGATATGGTAAAGATTGCCTGTCTTGCTATTTGAAGGTGGAGCTCACTATCAATAGCATTATGACAGAATTGACCACGGTCCTTTGAAACATACCACCAATTCAGCTCCGAGTGCGGGACTGTCGTAGCCCCTGACACGGTCGGCAGATTCTCTGACTTGCGCCTTACGGTGGTGTGTTTCCTGGGTTATGCTTAATATGTCAGGAGACCACTACACACAGGAGGTGCCTACTCGGATAGTGGGGGCTGCGTTGTGGTGAATGGCTGTCTTACTATATTAGAGGGTCTCAGTAAGCTACAGAATGGCTGACAGTTTAAAAGAGTGCAGGGCAAATACAGGATGAAGGTAGTTTTAGATGCAGTTGGTATTGTAACTGTAAATTATTGTAGCTGTGTTGGGAAAGATCCAGAACACCAATCGCTAATAGAAAGCACTGAAGCTTACATACCTTGTTTTACCAACCACCTGAATGAGTTGCTGAACAGCTCAAAGAAGAGCTTAGCCATTCCAAATAGGTACCCCAGTCATATAAACACAGTTGATGATGACTTCAATCTAGCCTCCATATGTCAGCTAAAATACATGTCGCAAGTCGATTTTAGGTATGTCATCGGACATCATACCAAAAGCTTTCTCAGAGAAGTATTTACAGCAATAATTATTAGTGCAGGTGCCCACATTAATTGTAAATTATTGCAAAAGCATTGTTGACTACTTAGCAACAAATAATAATGAGCAAATAGGGAGCATTACGATGGATACACGGGCTAGTGTCCACACGCTCATTGTAGCGAGACTAAATGTTGTAAGATCCATACACACAAAAATAAACGTAAAGTATACATATAGAAACGCAGTTAAAAATGCACTTGGCACCTTTTTTAGAGGCAGCCTGAACTCCATCCAATCTGACTATGTAGGCCTAGACCAGAGATCATGGATACAAATAAATTGAACCAGTGGCAGTTGAGAGCTATGTACAAAATAAATTAATAAGAGGTCCCACATAGTACACAAAACAGATTCGAACACTATTACAGAAGCTATGAAGAAATGAATGCCAAATGTAAAATTATGTAAAATCCCAGTGTGAGAGGCTTTTAGTAGGTTCCACAATGAAACTGGCCTTAAAACTAGAAGAATCAATAGAGATCTTGGTCGTATGTAAAGTACAACAACACCAACAAGGAATCAATACCTTCACTGTGCGATAACAATAGTGATGTTACTGATGAAGTGAGACTAAAGCTGAGTTACAGAAAGCATAGTTTGCTTTGCTGAAAGAATTTCAAAAACCAAGAATATATTCCAGTATTCAAATCAAGAATGAATGCGAACATGACTAACTTGGTAGCAGGTTTTCTCCATGTTGAGAAGCAGCTTACATTACTTAATAAAGAATGCTTCTGGTCAGGATTGTATGCCACTCAGGTTTGTTTCAGAGTATGCTTATACAATAACTCCATAATTAGACGAATGGAAAAACTGGTAGAAGCCGACGTCGGGGAAGATCAGTTTGGATTCCGTAGAAATATTGGAACAAGTGAGGCAATACTGACCTTACGACTTATCTTAGAAGAAAGATTAAGGAAACACAAACCTACGTTTCTAGCATTTGTAGACTTTGAGAAAGCTTTTGACAATGTTGACAGGAATACTCTCTTTCAAATTCTAAAGGTAGCAGGGGTAAAACACTGGGAGCGAAAGGCTATTTACAATTTGTACAGAAACCAGATAGCAGTTATTAGAGTCGAGGTACATGAAAGGGAAGCAATGGTTGGGAAGGGAGTGAGACAGGGTTGTAGCCTCTCCCTAATGTTATTCAATCGGTATATTGAGAAAGCAGTCAAGGAAACAAAAGAAAAATTCGGAGTAGGTATTAAAATCCATGGAGAAGAAATAAAAATGTTGAGGTTCGCCGATGGCATTGTAATTCTGTCAGACACATCAAAGGACCTGGAAGAGCAGCTGAACGGAATGGATAGTGTCTTGAAAGGGGGATATAAGATGAACATCAACGAAAGCAAAACGAGGATAATGGAATGTAGTCGAATTAAGTCAGGTGATGCTGAGGGAATTAGATTAGGAAATGAGACACAAAGTAGTGAAAGAGTTTTGCTATTTGGGGAGCAAAATAACTGACGATGGCTGAAGTAGAGAGGATATAAAATGTAGACTGGCAATGGCAAGAAGAGAAATTTGTTAACATCGAGTATAGATTTAAGTGTCATGAAGTTGTTTCTGAATGTATTTGTATGGAGTGTAGCCATGTATGGAAGTGAAACATGGACGACAAATAGTTTGGACAGGAAGAGAATAGAAGCTTTCGAAATGTGGTGCTACACAAGAATGCTGAAGATTAGATGGGTAGATCATGTAACTAATGAATAGGTATTGAATAGAATTGGGGAGAAGAGGAGTTTGTGGCACAACTTGACGAGAAGAAGGGACTGTTGGTAGGACATGTTCTGTGGCATCAAGGGATCACAAATTTAGCTTTGGAGTGCAGCGTGGAGGGTAAAAATTGTAGAGGGAGACCAAGAGATGAATACACTAAGCAGATTCAGAAGGATTTAGGTTGCAGTAGGCACTGGGAGATGAAAAAGCTTGCACAGTATAAGGTAGCATGGAGAGCTGCATCAAACCAGACTCAAGACTGAAAACAACAACAACAACAACAACAACAACAACAACAACACACCCATTTGCTCCGGGAAAACAATCTGTTGATACACAGTCGGCATGGATACAGAAAATGTTTTTCTCATTAAACAAGGCAACACATCCACACTTTAGTTCCACAATGTAACAATTGAGACTGACAGGGGGATCCAAAGTGGTGTCATATTTTTAGGCTTCCAGACGGCTTTCGACACTATTCCTTAGACACAACTAATAAAATTGCATAGTTATGTGTCAAATCTTAGTTATGCACTGGTTTCATGATTTCCTGTCAGAAAGGTCATAGGCCATAATAATTTATGGTGAGCCACTGGACTGTTATAGGCCCTCTGCTGTTCCTGATCTACACAAATGATTTAGGAAACAATCTGAGCAGTCCTCTTAGATTGTTAGCAGATGATGCTTTCATTTACCATCTAGCACAGTCGTCAGATGATCAATACAAATTGCAAAATGATTTATACAAGATATTTGTATGGTGTGAAGAGTGGCAATTGTCTCTCAATAAGGAGAAATGAGAACATCCACAAGAGTACAAGGGGATACCTGCTAAATTTCGGTTTCACAATATCTCAATCTAAAGGCTATCAATTAAGCTTAATTCCTAGAAATTACAATTTCAGACAAATTAAATTGGAATGATCATATAGGCATTGTTGTGAGAAAACCTAACCAACGACTGCAATTTATTGACAGTACACTTTGAGAGAACCACAGGTCTACAAGGAAGAGTGCATATAATCAAGATTGTCCGTCATTTGAAGTATTGCTGTGCTTTATGAGATCTGCATCAGATATTATTGACAGACTAAAACAATCAGTTCATAGCAGGGCCACTCAATTAGTATTATCCTGAACTAGGGGGAGACAGTGTCATGGATATAATAAGCGAATTTGTGTGGCGATCATTAAAACCAAGGTCTTCTTCATTGCAGTGAGATCTTCTGATGAAACTTCAATCACCAGTTTTCTCCTAGTGTGAAAATATTTTGTTGGCACCAACCTACATTGGTTGAAATGATGATGCCCACCACCACCACCACCACCACCACCACCACCACCACCAATTAAAGTAGAACTCACATGGTGTGACTAAAGTGTTCATTTTTCCCCATGCTGTCCGTGAGTGGAACAGAAAAGATAGCTTGAAGGTCAGTCAACGAACCCTCTGCCACGCACTTTATTCTGAATAGCAGATTAGTCATGTGGATGTAGATGGTGTCAAGCATCACAGTACCGATACTGTGTTTGAACATTAATGGCTTGTTTCTCCTACTCATCCAAATCCACTTACATTTTTTACATGTGGAACAAGCTGCCGTTCATCATACTAAATAGAAATTCAGTCCAAGTCAACATGTATCCTCCAAGAGTTCCTAAATGATGATACGTTCCTGTGTATTACAGTGTCATTAGCAGATGGTACTCTAGGTAAAGTGACCAAAAGGCAAAGCAGCTGAACATAATGCATGTAAGTGTAGATGAACATAAAGTTATCTTATTTGCTGAGGGTTTGATAGTTCTAATAAAAGTTGAAAACAACGAGAAGCTGCAACAGGTTGTTAACTGCTCCAGGAGTCAGATCAGCAGTCTGGCAGACCACATCCACCAATAAGACTGTGGCTTATGTGGGTTCTTCTGTTGTGTACTAACATTTACTGCAATTGTGTTTTCCTTAAGGGTGATAAATTGGAGAGTAGGCCTGTTACAAAACGCAGTGGTGTTTGAGTGTGAGAGGCTATAAAAGTGCTTCCCACAGGTACACTTATTACGTTTAATCCACCACAGAAAATCTTGTTCCTAGAGACTGCATCCTTGGTGACAGAACTCAGCAATTCACATGTGTGGCACTAAACTAAAGAATTATGTGCAGTGCCACTGCTGCAGAGAGATTCTATATATGCTGCTGTAAAAATTTTCAACCTCCTTCCCATGGAGCTGAAAACCTTCTGTAGTTTTCTCATATTGCTCAGTTTTGAATAGTTATTTACTAATCCATAACTGTATTTTTAATGACTATTGTACAATGTGTTTATAAACTACTTATCCAACATAAGATATACCAAACAAGTTTTATTAACCTTTTGTCAGTTATGAAAGTATTTGAGGGGGCAATGCAGCTTCACATGTGCATGTGTCAACCTAAACGGACCCTACATGTGGTCTCTGTGTGTTACTAAAGAACCGACACAACTAGCTAACCTTACTACATGAGAAGTACATACCACTCAGGGAAGGAATGACTCATCATCACATCAAAAGCTCTTTACCAGGGCCTAACATCTACAGAAGTGAGACCAAGTATTAAAGCATGTCAACTCAACAATGAAGGCATTAGTTGAACCAACCAAATTCTAGGGAAGATACTGTTTAAGCATGTTATCAACATGGTTGTCCAACAGCAAAGCCATACTAATAATGGAGATCAGCTACATACAAGAGGAACGTGGCTAGCAAGCATCAATGTGCAGTAGTGCGTGTGACAAGAAATATCTGTAGAGGTTGTAGGTGAGCAGCTGTAAATTGTGTAAAAGACAAAATTCACCGGAAATCCTCAGACTGTGACAAAGGATGAAAAGGAATAAATAAAGAGCTTCTACTACACAAAATTAATGCAGCATTACACAAAATAGAGACTAACATTGACAATGCACCTCAAATAACCGCAGATAATGGAACTTTCAGGACAATCAAAAATGGGCACAGGGTGTTCACCTTGGTTGGGTTCAAACAGTTCAAACATTTCAGAAACATTAAACCAAACAGGGCAAAGTAGACATGTGTGTTAGCCAGATGTAATGTTAAGCAAATATCTGGGTCATTTGTTTAACAAAAATTTATTCCAGTTCTGAAGAATTTAAATCACCTTCATAAACAAATTTTGGTTTTGTGAAAGAAAAGCAGGATTGAAAATAAAATACTTCCAACATATGCCAGAGAGAGTGCAAAACCAATGGCCAGATATTCCAAAGCTGAAGTCCTAATGCTGAAGCTGTAATATGTGAAGTTATGATACAGTAAACTAAATGAATTTTGGAAGTTGGCCACTCAGAAACTGAAATTGTCAGAAATGAGTCAGAACACAACCTAGTGCAAACCTGTCACGGTAGTGAGTTAGGGTTTATAGAGGAAGGAGAAATGGAAACATGAATACATTTTAATGCTTTTCATGCGAGGAAGATGGGAGCTATTACAGAACATCTACATCCTTGCATTTTGAATATTTCCTGTTGATCATTTCCATATTGCCATTGCTGTAAACAATCAATGCAATCCCACCAAAGGCCAGGCACTATTAAATTTCAGAATTCAGGAGAGTATGTACAAGCAGAGTGTATTCATTTGAGAACTAAACTGATGTCAAGTGATCCTAAGAGTTGGCTGATTCTGAATAGCTTTGTAAATGCATTCTCTTGCACTTCCTGCCACTAGTCAGACAGAAATGAACAGAAGAGGAGATAGTTTCAGGATTCATCAAGGGAGACAATTAGGGTGCTCCATTCATAAATATGAGCTTGGGAACTACATCTTCAAGTAAGTCTGATGAAATGCTGGTCTGCAGGAGAATAATAATGATTAAGATGCTGTGACTAGTACTCAAAATATGATTCAATCATTAGTGGACATGCCTGAAGGTAAATGGGAGGAACAGGTAAAAATAAAAGGGTGTTATGTCGATCTGTTCTAAAAACACCTGGTCCGATCAGATGATGCGCTTGTGAAACTCCAGTTAAGAATCATGGGTCATTCCATAGCAAATTTACCCAGTATCCTTGCCCTAGAAAGTAGTAGTTAATAAAGCAATTAAGAATATGTAGGAGAATCAGATAATTTACAACTCAGGTAGGGAAGGTTCTACTCCAATCCCCACTGTAACAAAAGAAGATGGCAGTGTGCATTTACTAACTGATGCTTATGGAGAAATGATTCAGTTTACTGTACAATGTGACCAACTGGAAGATGAAGGCATAGCAGGCAGAACACAGGCTTTCTGTGAAGTGGAAGGTATTACCAGTTTAAAAGAATGGCCTTTGGTCTGTCAGTATCATCAGTGGCCTTTATGACAGAACTTAATGAATTTCAAAGAGAATAATTATTGACACACTTAGTCCGCAGCTCGTGGTCGTGCAGTAGCGTTCTCGCTTCCCACGCTCGGGTTCCCGGGTTCGATTCCCGGCGGGGTCAGGGATTTTCTCTGCCTCGTGATGATTGGGTGTTCTGTGATGTCCTTAGGTTAGTTAGGTATAAGTAGTTCAAAGTTCTAGGGGACTGATGACCATAGATGTTAAGTCCCATAGTGCTCAGAGCCATTCGAACCATTGACACACTTAACATTATGTAGGCAGTATACAAATTAGTACTGCCTTTAGAAAGCACATTTAGACATTCTATGCCATGTAATTGAAGTGTTTAGTGGAGCAAGAGTCACATTAAAGATGGATAAATAAGAATTTACCAACTTGCAAAACAATTTCCCTGGGCATGTAATTTCTTTGTGTGGAATCGTATCTGATCTGATGAAAATGAAACCAGTGAGAAATTTTCCTGCACAAATATGCTGTAGACAACTGAAAAATCTCTCATTTCATGCAATTTCTATCACAGTATTCATCCTTGATTTTTTTTATCTTCACAAGTCCATCTCCATCTGGAAATGGAATAAGGAATATCAAGAAGCATTTGAGTTAATTAAAAACCAGCTGCATGAGGCACCAGTACTTCATCATCCTGATTTAAGAAGAAATTTCTGCATCGGTACTGATTCCATTTATTCCTACTGGTTGCTTAGTACATTTAATCCACCACAGGAAATGAATATGAGTATAGCAATCTCTCTAAATAGGCACATTAAAAGTATTTAGAAACATTCTAGAGCAATACTCCAGCTCTTTGCCTTCTATCCAATCGTAAAGTTACTGAATCACAGTAATAGAGAGGAACAGTGAAAGAATGGAAGTGTGCAAACATGTCTAACTTCCCCTACATTGCAAGTCAATGGGAGTAAACTGCTAAATCAAACCTACTGCAGCTCACTATCTTGGTAATTACCCGATCAGATCCCCCAACATAATTACAAGTAAATCATGGAGGAACAACTTATGGAAACAGCTGTCTCATGCTTTTGATGGTATTTGTGGGTCTTTGGATTCTGGTAGTCCACACTCACATGCTCCGAGTCCTGTATCCACTAACAGAAGTTCATATTCAAACAACAACAGTTAACAGACACTTTGTATACTTGGTCCCCTGTATTGCAGTGATCAGTATCAGAAGAAGAATGGAACATGTGTTTAAGTAAAGATATGACATAGGAGAATGAAGAACCTTCCACAGCTGTGAACTGCTTCTAACTTTAGCCATAAATTAATGGATTGAGTTAATGATTTATGACCACCCAACAACCATGTACACAAACAAGATCTACACTAATCAATGTTCATGTACCCAAAATTCTTACACATTAAGTAAGAAATGTGCATGGAGTGGACATGCATGGACACATGCATCTGATGGAGAAAAATCTGTAGCCAATGGCTAGTGTAATAAAAAACAGAGAAGAGCCCCAATGAAGATGCACTATATTGATAACAAGGCTTTTTTGACATAATAAGTCACTTTACAATCAGACAGTATTGCGAAACTAACTTTCTATGAACAGGATACACATAACGAATGACATCACTTATTAAACTAATGTTATTCCAGTAACTGACCTTCAAGTTAACTCTTACACTGTGGTACTGGAGATTCAGTTGTATATCCAGGAACCCAGTACCAGTCGCAAGTTGCCTAATTAAAGCCTTCCAGGAACTACAAAAATATTTTGCTTAATTATTGATGGACTTTAACACTACAAGACATTTTTAATGTTAGATTATACGTCTTAGCGAGTAGATATTGGCCAGTAGTACAGTGGGAAACTGTGTGCTTGTCAAGGCAGTGTAACATTATTTGTTGAGTATTTCAGGATGAGTGCACTTACAGACTTCTGATGACATCGAGCATGTAAGGAAGAAAACGTCAAGCAAATGTTTGCAATTTTGCTTTAAGTGAAACATTGAGCTTATTAACTTATTTGCAAACCAGTCAGAAGATTAAACTCTTGTGTATGAAAGGGCATCAGAGTCTGTGAACAATTGGCAATTTGTTGATACCTGGATGGTAAGGTACTCAATTTTCACATACGAACAACAGGAACATGCAAATGTCACTATAATTTGTGTACATATGTATATCACAACAGGGATGATATTATGAATACAAAGACATTATTGCAGTAACTTGTGAACCACAAAAAAGTTTGTTGTAACAGAGTAAGTGTGCCATATATACATTCTTGCTGACAGCACATGCACTCAGAATATATTTATGAACGAACTATTGTAATATTACCTGTTGTGTTTCAGTCACATTCTACACCACTGTAATACTGAATTTAAAAGGGAAACACGGAAGTCGATAACTGACAACTCCAAACTGAGGTAATATTACTACAAAAGATATCTAAACTGAGAATCGTATGGACTTCACCAAATAATGATGTTTTTGTATTATTGCATATTTATATTGATTAGGTAAGACTAAAGCAAAGCTTCTTAAATGCAAGATTTTTGTGACTATTGAGCCTCAGTAAGGCTACACTCAACACATGCCATCCACCTGCTCACTAATAATTCCAGAGTGTTTCAAAATTCCTATTACAGAGAGGTTCTAGAGCAAACTATATCCACCAGGTTTCATTAATGAACCCATGCCTGGAAACATACAAAGTCCCTTCTATAACTCATACACCTCTGGCTTTTATAATGCTGATGCACATTTTTGGGAAGGTGAGGCATGTCAATGGCTGGAAAAAGTGTGATGCTCAGCAAGTAGGGCTTCTGATGTGAGACAGTTTGGTACCTTCCCCAAGTGATAGGCTGCAGGTAAAGGTACTTCAGGAATCTGACAATGCTAGCTGGACCTTGTGTCATCTTCCTGTTAGCAGCCTTGGAGAACATTCACCCATGATGACAATTATCTGTCTCGCAGTAGTGGACCCCAAAATACAAATGATAGGAGCAGAGCAGACATCCACGAGGTCTGAGATGAGAGACATCACTCTGAACATAGTACCTTCTTGCTAAACAGGTTCCCAGATGCTACTCTCTTGTGAGGAGATACAGCAGTACCTCATACTTTCAACACTGCTCCATCACAAAGTCCGGTCCTCATTTCTATTTCAGTCTTCTCCAAACATCTGGCACCTCCAAATTACTTGTGTGTCCATCAGGGATGTCCAGTCTTTTGCACAATTTCACGGAAATTTAATAATGCTCCACCACGGCATGGTCATCACTCTGTTCTGATACAAGTATTGCTAAAGATTTCTCCAGACACTTTGAGGAGATACAATCTAGCTTCACAACTGCTTCCTCTTCATCTTGTTCTTGTTCTTCAATACATGAGCATGTCCTCCTTCCATCAGAAGATTAAATAAAGAAAATGAAAGACACCCTCTGGCCTCGCAACCTAATACCATTGGGGTCGAAAAGATCAAGAGTTGGTCGAGTGAGACCGACAGGAAAGAAAACAGAATATGTCTGACACAAGTAAGTGGAAGTAATGTCAGACATTTCTAGAAAGGTGATAGTGAGACACATATGATTGTTCTGTTTATGGCAAGTGGTATTTTACCATATTTAAAACCAAAGATAATGTCAAATTTAATACTGTGAGATTTACATGTTTATACTGAGCCAATAAGTTGACAATACCATGTTTTCTAACATTGCATGTACATTCTTTGGTCATGGTACAATTAACAATGGGTAAATATACAGAAGTGCAACATTAAATTATTCAAAAATGTAACAGCACTTTATGCACTGATGTATGCTGTTAGATATTCCTTCCAAGTAACTGGTACCTTGGTGATATTAAATTGTTTGAAATTTTATTTTTACAACACAGACACATTAATGAAATTTAACATCTAACAAACATCTGTAGTCAGTACAGGCTACACCTCAGCTAACATTAAATAATAAGTGTTAAAAGGAATTTCTTAGCACCTATTACAATTGAAATAACTATGCAGCTTGTTTGAGCTGATCATAATACACAAAATAGTATGTCCTACATTACTAAATTGGAACATTGGACTGTCTAAAATGCTCAATTAATTGTATGAGGGATATACAGTAAGTAATGCAACAATTTTTCAGAAAGCAGGTTGGTTCTATTCAGGATTCCGTAACACCATATTATTTCCTATCATCTTTGATACAAAACCTGAGTTTTCAACATAATTTCTGTTCAATTTGATGGCCTTATGCCACCTTTCTGGGAGGCCTTGTATACTTGTGTGACATCAATCTACTGATTGACATTGGTGCAATCTTGTTGCTTCAACAACTACCCTATCATCCACACACTGCTTTCTGTAGAGAGCGTCCTTCAATGGATAGTTCTTCCTTGTCCACACAACAGTCTGGATATCGCACCTTCTGGCTTTCATTTCTTTGTCGCAATGAAGTATGTGTGCTCCTCTAAAGTGCACAGACTTGGTGCAGTGTTGCTATGCCATGGAGAAGGAAAAGTTCATTTCAATTTCTGTGGTGGTCTACATGCTGAAGTCATTTTTCAACTTCCTGATGGTAGTGCAGAACACTACATTATGATGGAGGTAAGCACAAAGAATAACAACTTCAAAATTTCAGACCACCACCATGACTTCATTGGTTGAGGATGCAGCTTTGAACTTTTTCTTCAGAGGAGGTGATGTGGCACTACTCTGTGGATTGCTGTTTTGTTTCTCAGTTCAAAGTGTTTCACCGTCTGACAAATTCAACAAAAATTATCACTATAACCCTCCTAATGCACAGTCTGTTTGGCACAGATGGTCGTTCGTTGGTCTTTACCATCTCTAGTTTGCCGGAACAGAGCATGGAACATCTTTGATTACCCTAACTGGTGGACAACTGTGTCTGCACTAACAACAGACATGTCCAGCTGAGAAACAAGGTGTTCCATCCATTGTTATTGCCAGATCACCATCAGAGTGTTCGCATGTTCCGACACTGCAGAGTCACAACTGTCTGCGAATGGCACACACCTTTATTCCACTACCAGGTCTCTGAAGATATTCTGCAAGTGCCTATGAATAACTGTGATGGTCTGCTTTTGCACTGAAAACTCAACAGGTCCCTGCTTGGAACATACCTCTGTTACAGACAATTTTTAAGGCACAATTAGTGCTGCCACTTAATGGAACTTTGTGGAATATTCCTACTTCAGCCCCTATAGTTTCATCATATCCAAAGATGTTTCGTGCACATTTTTTTGAACTGGAATAGAAACATGAATAGAAATATGTTCCATTACTTAGTGAATGCCCCTCCTACATTGGGTTACAAATGCAGACTGTCATTATATAGAAAAGCATCATACAGAAATATCAAAGTTGAGAGAAACTAGAATTTTAGGAAAACATACTGCTATTGTGGTAATGGTATGAACGTGCGCAGATAACAATTTAACCAACACAAAATATGGTAATTGCCTGTATACACAGGTTACCTAACACATGGTAAATATAACATTCCACAAATTCCTCTGAGTTTCTAAATTATGCTAAAGTAAATTTTCTATGAATAAATAACATTTAAAAACTAATAACAATCATATTTACAATGTCATTAACAAACTTCCATACCTTCTTGACCAGCAGTTATTGCAGCTACATTTAACCATTTTGATTATATGCACGTCCACAGCCTCCAAATATGATAATCATTTTGTAAAAGAAAACATCGTCCACTGTAGACTGTACTGAAAAATATGCACCATGTTCCATGAAATGTGATATACAGAGAATGCACAGCCCACACACACAGGCACACATGAACAACAGTATGTTCTGTATCAAATACAAAGGAAGGAGCAGTACAGTATGTGAAAATATCCATACCTAGTATAATTTAAGAATGAAGATCCTGTCCTTTCACCTCAGAACCATACTGGATCATGTGTAAACTACAACTAATCGAATCTACCAGTAACATCAACACACAGAATGAGGGATTAATCAGCTCTTCCAATTTCCACCACAGACACATTAAAAAACAATATACAAGTCTTCCGATACTGTATGCCAAGGCACATTACATAGTTTTCTGTTGTGCCAATTAGTGTCAGTTGAATCTTACATTCTAAAATAGACCAAAATGGTATAAATACTGTTACTGGAATGTTAGCAACAACTATATGCAGTGAGACGACTGATAATATCCAGTCACTCACAACTGCCATCTCATACTTAATTATACTAATATGATGCATATTATATAATACTAAAGTGCTCTGTCAATCTTGAAAGATTGCTGCTTAGTAGAAATGTATGTACATCATGAACTGCTTTTTCAAGTTTTAATGCATGTATCCTTGTAGCAGACTACTAACATTCTGATTATTAGGACAATGGCACAATACATTTTAGCAAACACGTGTATCCATTAATTATCTGTGAAGTACAGTTAGAAGAGAAACCTATAACTTAAATTTCTAATAATACTTAGTAATCATTTAGGATATATACTATTGTTTCATCTGCATAAGAGAATTTCAGGCATGAGTGATGAGCCACATTATTGTAAAAATATGCTCAAATTATGATGCACAACAAGTATCTTCCATATAAAACATACTCAGTACGTTTAAGGAATCAAACTACAATGTATATAACAACTTCATACTTCTGACTGCTTTGCAAATGCACAAGTATGTTCTGACATTTAGCATTTAGGAGAGGTTTGAAATTATGTTTGAAGTTTTTGGAAATCACGAAGTGCTCTCATTATGAAACATTGGATATTTACAGTATGTATAAATAGCGCAACTCGAGCAACACTGCTGCAAGATGTGCATGGACAGTTTCTGGCTGTAATACTCGTCCTACAGGGTTAAACTTTTGTTGCAACATATAAGTACTAAATTATGGCAGGGGTTTAAATTCACTCTACATTTGTATTAAATACTGAAAATCAAAGAAAGCACTTATATAGGCTACATGCAACTGGTACTGTGTGTCATGAACCGGATAAGTCATCTAGTTGTACAGCCAGAACAGAGTTTGGGTAAAGAAACACCTTCTGTCCTTCCGAGTCCTTCAGCGTATCTAATTTATGCTAAGATCTGCCTGCAGTAGTGAATGGTGTATAGTGGAAATTTACCATGTTTACATATAACAGAATATCTGTCAAACACAGTCTCTAATAACATTTCACAAAACTTCTGTAACAGGTTCATTAACTCCCTTCCTGCCAATATAAACATATTAAATTTCATGCAATTTACATGAACTCACAAAAAGCCAGACAAAACACCCAGTGACACTGAATAACCAGCATATTATCAGTTGATACCATCTAGTTATTGGGCACTGATATCCACTGCAAATCATGCAAGTAATGTCATATTTATCAGACTGAGCAGAGAGTCAGATCA
This sequence comes from Schistocerca serialis cubense, assembly GCF_023864345.2. Lineage (NCBI taxonomy): Eukaryota > Metazoa > Arthropoda > Insecta > Orthoptera > Acrididae > Schistocerca > Schistocerca serialis. Next base: position 154,797,179 of record NC_064649.1, on the reverse strand, counting down.
GCAGCTTCTGTTCTCTCATTCTGGATGAGGAAGGGGTCACATAGGTAGCTTATTCTGCTTCTGTGCACTCTATAGTGTCACATAGAAATATGCCCTGGGGTAACTCTTCCTTAATCAAACTATAATCTCCCTACTGAGCAGTGAAAATAGTCATATATAGAATGAGTCCATCAAACTCTCATTGCAAATAATTTTGCCAGCTGAGAATATTTGCTACTGCTTCTCAACACTTATTTTCTCTAACGTACAGTGTTCCTGGAGACTGGATCCTTTGCAACAGAACTCAGCAACTCACAGTTGTGGCACTAAACAAAGAATTATGTACACTGTCTCTGCTGCAGCGAGATGCTATGTATGGTGCTGTAAAAATTCTCGACCTCCTTCCCACTGAGCTGAAAATCTTATGGAATAGTAAATATCTATTAAAAACTAAATTACATAACTTTCCCTTCAATCACTATGTTGTAATATATGTTTATAAACTACTTATCCAACATAAGATATACTTTTATTAACCTTCTGTCAGTTATGACGCTTGTTAGCTATATCAGGGGTCAATGTAGCTTCACAAGTGCACGTGTCAACTTCAAAGGACTCTCCATGTGATCCCTGGGTGGTACTACAAAAGAGAACACAACTGGCTAATCTCCCAACTACATGAGAAGTACATACGTCAGGAAAGGAATGACTCATCAAGAGCTCTTTACCTGTGCCAAACATCTACAGAAGTGAGACCAAGTATTAAAACATGTCAACTAAACATTGAAGCATTAGTTGAACCAAAGGCCTAATTCTAGGAAAGATACTCTTTATCCATGTTATCAACATGGTTGTCCAACAATGAAGTCATACAAATAATAGAGATCAGCTATGTGCAAGAAAAAAGTGACTAGAAAGTGATGTCATAGTTACAAAGTACCATTGTAACTAATGAAGGGAGCAGTACCCATACATCTTTGAATCTAATATCCCCGACAACATTAATGTACAGTAGCACACATGGCAAAAAATGTCAATAGAGGTTGTGGGTGAGTGGTGGTGGATTTCATTTTCTCCAGTACACACTAAGAAGTCATACACTATGAGGAAGTGTCGATGGAATAAATAGAGGGCTTCTACTGCACAACATTAATGCAGCATTAAGCAAAGTAGAGACTAACATTGATAATGCAACTCAAATAATTGTATATAACGCAACTTTCAGGACAATCAGAAAAGGCCACAGGATGTATGCCATGGTTGGGTTCAAACAGTTCATACATTTATTTCAGAGACATTAAACGAAACAGGGCAAAATAGACACATGCATTAGCCACATGTAATGTTAAGCACATATCTGGGTCATTTGTGTAACCAAAAATTACTCCAAAGGTGAAGAATTTTAAGCCACATTCTTAAACAAATTTTGGTTTTGTGAAGAGCAACACGACTAAAAACCAAAAATTCCAACATATGCCGAAGAAAGAGTGCAAAAACAATGGCTAGAATTTCCACAAGTCCAAGTCATAATATGAGAAGTCGTGATTCAGCAAACTAAATAAAGTTTTGGAAATGGATCACTCCAAAACTGAAGTAGTTGGAAATGGATCAGAAGTCACAATGAACACTACCAAGTGCAAACTTTCCACTGAAGTGAAAGAAGATTTATAGAGGGAGGAAACACAGCATCATAAACACATTTTAATGCCTTTTGTGGAGGTCCAAATATGCTGAATTATGGATGTAACAGCCATTTTGTTGGGCAGAATGGGAATTATTATGGAAAATCTACCTCATTGCATTTTCGGTATTTCCTGTTAATATATTGCCATTGCTGTAAACAAAGTAAACCCATTAAGGATACTGGGTTCTTTTAATTGGTGGAAAAACCTAAATTTTTTAATGACTTTATTAAATTCTATAGTCTTTCCCAATTACATTGATATATGTACATTATAGGGTTTCAAATGAAAAATGACCTACATATAGCAAATTTTAAAGTTATGGACACGTATGCCACCACACCCCCTTTATTTCTGTTGCAAAAAACAGTATTATTTTAGGAAGAACAGTGGACTTTCTGTTTCCAGTGACTATTCGTATGATACATTGTATATGTTAGTAACAGCGCAGGTTTCTAGTGTCTGTAAATGATTATCTTTGTTAGTATTTACCACTGTTCTGCTGAAACAGTTCACCCACGTGTTACTGAATGTCTGTTGCCCAAGTGCTACATATATGACAAAGCAAGCCACACTGTTGAAAGTAACTTGTGTATCATTTCTTTGGGGAGAAATTCCCACCAGTGATTAAAATTTTTTGTTAACAATGATGCTGTCTGTAGTGGATTTGTTGTTGGTGATGAGGGCATTTTTTCTTCTTTGATAAAGGAAGTGGGGAAATGTAAGCAGTGTGATGGTGTAGGCTGTCTGGAAATAACTGAACAACAAGGTAGCAGGAAGGGTTTAGCATCAAAAGTAGCTGTTCAGTGTACATCCTCCAATAAATAACCTCAAAAATGACTTTGAACATTGTGCATAATACATATGGTGTGAATCTAAAGTTAGTGCCTGCATGTGTGCAATACAAAATGGGAAAAGGCTACTCAAACATTTTGTGGTTTGATGGACCTTCCTCTTCCTCAAACTAGGTTCAACAAGTACATAAAAATACTTTTAGGTGCCTTGACAGTTGCGCCTAAGACATCTACAAAATGTGCAGTTAAAGAAACTGTAAATATTAGTGGAACCAGGGACATTGCCATGTCCCATCAAGTGCAACAGCAATGTCAAGGACATGGTTTCTTGAATGGTGTTTTAAGTGGTACTTCTCTGGAGAATGGAAAAGTTGTTGATGATGAGTGCTTATCTAAGAACTGCCACACCTGTGATGGTAACACTGAAGTATGTATTGAACATCAGTGTTCTAAGAATTATGGTGGTTACAGTGGTGGTACGGAGTGTGATGGAGCTCTAAAAAATATTTCAGAGGTCGGTGCCCACTTATAATGTTACATATACGAAGTACCTAGGCGGTGGGGACTCTAAAGCTTTCAACAAAATTAATGACTTCAGTGTCTATGGTGACACCTTAGTAACAAAACTGGAGTGTTGTGGAAATATGCAAAAGAGGATGGGTGCTGGATTGAGGAAGCTATGATGAGAAACGAAAGGAAAGTTGCTATCGGATGGAAAATCTCTGTCTGGCCAAAGCAGATTGACAGAAACTGAAATAGACCTTCATTCAGAGGTGCATGTCATCTAATGGTCAGTCCATAACAACTCTGAAGATGTTACAGCAATGAGAAAAGCAGTATGGGCTACCTACTTTTATGAGTTGCCCACAGATGACCACCCTGTTCACGAACTTTACCCTAGAGGAGCAGATTCTTGGTGTGGTTGCAATAAAGCAAAACAAAAAAAAAAACAAAAAAAAAAAAACAAAAAAAATGAAAAAAAAATTTCAAATATATTGTTATAAGCATTTTCTTCCTGAGCCTGTTATGAATAAAATAAAACCAATTTTTAGAGATGTGAGTGACCTTGTTTTGCTTAGTAAATGTCTTCATGGGGGCACTCAGAATAAAAATGAAAGTTTCAACCATTGCATATGGGAAAGATCACGCAACAATGTTTTTCTAAGACTAAATACATTAAAAATGGTGTACTAGATGCAGTGATATGTTTCAATGATGGAGTGATAGGAAGGTTGGAAGCTCTGAGAAATGTAGGCATAAAATGTGGATCTAATATGGAAGATCAATTGCTTGTGTGTGACGGACAATGGGTGCATGAAGCTGAAAGATTCAGCTCTTGAAGTTACCTAAGAAGCAAGAAGTGCTAAAAGGAGGGCCAAGAGGGAGCTTGAAGATGAAGAAATGCTGCAGGGGGAAGAATATGCTTCAGCAATGTTCTGAGGCACGATTTAATTGGACTCATCTTCATTCACAATTTCCCACAACCTGTATTTTTCAGATTTCAGGTACAAATATTTCCTGAAGTTATATACCATTGCTCTAATATTTTTCTTTAACTTGTAATAGTCGATAGTTAGGTAGTAGGTATAAGGTATATTGCAGAATCAACTAAATTATAGAAAATGTAACATTTTTATTAGGATAAAAATTGTAAAGGTTGAAATGTAAGATACAATGTTTTCATACTTGTAATATACATAATAGGTGGAATTAAATAGGTCTAGCACCTCAGCCATAATATCATGCATATCTGGTAAAAATTTGGTCTCCTGCAAATGTGCAACATTGGATTAAAATGGCATGTCAATTTGAGGAAGCATTTTGGGAAAAAAGCGTTGCATCAATTTCTATGTAATCTTTTTGAGTAACCCTAAGCAGGTTTAAAAATATTGAAAATACTTCTAATTTATTTAGAAAGTGTGCTGCATTATCTGATATCAACAACAAAAAATCTGTGAAACATATACAATATAAACAGTGCCTGAAAGAAATAGGTGTTGATTTTCACATAATATGGAGCCAGAAAAGTACCCTGTATAATTGAAGACCAGGCACTGTTAAAATTCAGAATTCAGGAAAGTATGTGTGAGCAGAGGGTATTCAATTTTGGATCACTTAATATCAGTTTCTTTCTCAGAATTGACCGATTCTGAATAGCTTTGTAAATGCATTCCCCTACACTTCATTTCTGTCTGACTAGTGGAGGGAACAGAAGAGAAGAGTGTTTCAGGATTCAACAAGGGAGATGATTAGGGAGCTGCAATCATAAATATGAGCTTATTCATTTTTGACAAAAGGGGGAACTGCAACTTTAAGTAAGTCTGAGGAAGATGCTGAGTTCCAGGAGAATAATATTGATGAAGATGCTCTGACTAATCCTCACAGTATGATTCAAACATTAGTGGACATGCCTCTAGCCAAATGGAAGAAACAGGTAAAAATATTAAGGTGTTATGTCTATGTATTTTAAAAACACCTGGTCTGATCAGATGTTGCACTTGTAAAACTGTAGTTAAGAATCATGAGTCATTCCATAGCATACTGTATCCAGTACCCTTGCTCTAGAAAGCAGTAGTTAAAGTAATTAAGGGGCACTCGGAATAAAAATGAAAGTTGGAGAATCAGGTAATTTAACACTCAGATAGTGAATGTTCTAATCCGATCCACACTGTAGCACAAAGGGATGGCAGTGTGAATTTACTAACTGATGCTCATGGTGCAGTGATGTGGTTTACTGTGCAATGTGACCAACTGGAAGATGAAGGTATAGCTGGAAAAACACAGGCTTTCTGTTGAATGGAACATGTTACGTGTTTAAACGAATACCCTTCAGTCTGTCAGGATCATCAGTGGCCTTTATGACAGAACTCACAGACGTTCTAAGAGAAGAATTGACACACTCAGCATTATGTAGGTCATATTCTAATTAGTGCTGCCTTTAGGGAGAACATTTAGACACACTGTGCTATGTAATTTAAGCATTTAGTGGAGCATGAGTCACATTAAAGATGGATAAAAAAGAATTCGCCAAGTCACAAAACAAATTCCTTGGGCACATTTCTTTGTGCAGGATCATATCTGATCTGACAAAAATAGAACCAGAGGGAAAATTTCCTGCGCCAAAATACTGTAGACAACTGAAAGTCACACAGTATATGTAATTTCTATCACAGTTTTCAACCTCAAAGTTGTTCATCTTCACAAGTCGATATTCCTTATTCCATTTCCAAATGGAGATCAAGAAGCATTTAAGTTAATTAAAAAACCAGCTGTGTGAGGCACCGATACTTCATCATTCTAATTTAAGCAAAATTTCTACATTGGTTCTGATTTTGTTTATTTTTCCCTTGGTGCAGGAAAGTGTGAGGGTAACTGAGTCATTGAAAATTTCACTGTAGCATTCACAATTGGTGTACTCACAAACTCAATCACTCACTGGGAGACGTAGTACATAGTTACTGGAAGAGATGCACTTTCCATGGCAAAGTTTTGCTGTTACTGGGATGTCATATTGTCACATATAATAAAACACTTTGATTCTTACTAAATTGGTGACTACTATCCAGCAGACCAAACCAATTGAGAGTTAGATGTTGAAGGTTGTGATTTTTAAATTCAGTGTATACCAGTACAACAAAAATAATATCTCAGCAAAACCAAGTGATAATTCCTGTTGAGAGAAATTTAGGAGGTGAGCATCTTAGAGAAAATTTTGTATGTAATACCAGATGGGAGTAGGTGGTGGTTGAAATTCTTAAGAGGAATAATAAAAATATGGTGATCCTGATGCAGAAAATGGTTTTAATGGAAGCATTAGTTTCTTGTTGGGGAAAAAAAAGAAAGAAAAAAGGGGAAAAAAAGAAAAAAGGAAAAAAATAAAAAAAGGAAAAAAAAAAGAAAAAAGGGAAAAAAAGAAAAAAGGAAAAAAAAGAAGAAGGAAAAAAAAGAAAAAGAAAGCAAAAAAATTGTGCTCAATGATGGTAGAAGAGCAGGAGCTTTCAAAATGTAGCTGAACATTTTACAACAACTGCATTCACAATCACCCCCCCCCCCCCCCCCAAAACGACGAAGTGTGGGAGCTTAATTAGCAAAAGTAAACCACAAAAAGTTTAGCTCTCACCTCCTCCTTTTATTTTGAAACCTGGAAGAAGTAGTAGCATTTATTTCCCATCTCTATCGTGTTTGACCTGTGTCACTACCGTGTTCAGGTCACTGGCAGTACCTCCATTATTTACAGAATTTAACCTGTTTTTGCTTTTGTATTCATTCAAACAGCAATTTGTGGATTAACATTTACAAGAAAGATAAATGAATAAAACAAGAGAAGAGTAAAAATGATCTATAGAGCAGCTATCACATTTTCAGTTCATGCAGAATATAAAATGTAATATGTACCTACAAATAATGGAGATACAAAAAGGTATCAGATTATATAATGGTAAGACAGAGATTTAGGAACCAGGTTTTAAATTGTAAGACATTTCCAGGGGCAGATGTGGATTCTGACCACAATCTATTGGTTATGAACTGCAGATTGAAACTGAAGAAACTGCAAAAAGGTGGGAATTTAAGGAGATAGGACCTGGATAAACTGACTAAACCAGAGGTTGTACAGAGTTTCAGGAAGAGCATAAGGGAACAATTGACAGGAATGAGGGAAGGAAATACAGTAGAAGAAGAATGGGTAGCTTTGAGGGATGAAATAGTGAAAGCAGCAGAGGACCAAGTAGGTAAAAAGACGAAGGCTAGTAGAAATCCATGGATAACAGAAGAAATATTGAATTTAATTGATGAAAGGAGAAAATATAAAAATGCAGTAAATGAAGCAGGCAAAAAGGAATACAAACGTCTCATAAATGATATTGACAGGAAGTGCAAAATGGCTAAGAAGGGATGGCTAGTGGACAAATGTAAGGATGTAGAGGCTTATCTCACTAGGGGTAAGATAGATACTGCCTACAGGGAAATTATAGAGACCTTTGGAGAAAGGAGAACCACTTGCATGAATATCAAGAGCTCAGATGGAAACCCAGTTCTAAGCAAAGAAGGGAAGGCAGAAAGGTGGAAGGAGTATATAGAGGGTCTATACAAGGGCGATGTACTTGAGGGCATTATTATGGAAATGGAAGAGGATGTAGATGAAGATGAAATGGGAGATATGATACTGCGTGAAGAGTTTGACAGAGCACTGAAAGATTTAAGTTGAAACAAGGCCCCGTGAGTAGACAAAATTCCATTAGAACTACTGACAGTCTTGGGAGAGCCAGTCCTTACGAAACTCTACCATCTGGTGAGCAAGATGTATGAGACAGGCGAAATTTCCTCAGACTTCTAGATGAATATAATAATTCCAATCCCAAAGAAAGCAGACATCGACAGATGTGAAAATTACCGAACTCTCAGTTTAATTCGTCACAGCTGCAAATTACTAATGTGAATTCTTTACAAACAATGGAAAAACTGATAGAAGCTGACCTCGAGGAAGATCAGTTTGGATTCCGTAGAAATGTTGGAACATGTGAGGCAATACTGACCCTACGACTTATCTTAGAAGAAAGTTGAAAGAAAGGATAACCTACGTTTCGAGCATTTGTAGACTTAGAGAAAGCTTTTGATAATGTTGACTGGAATTCTCTCTTTCTAATTCTGAAGGTGGCAGGGGTAAAATACTGGGAGCGAAAGGCTATTTACAATTAGTACAGAAAGCAGATGGCAGATATAAGAGTCGAGGGGTATAAAAGGGAAGCAGTGGTTGGGAAGGGAGTGAGACAGGGTTGTAGCCTATCCCCGATGTTATTCAATCTGTATATTGAGCAAGCAATAAAGGAAACAAAAGAAAAGTTCAGAGTAGGTATTAAAATCCATGGAAAAGAAATAAAAACTTTGACAGAATTACAATGTCATCGGCGAACATCAGGGACAGCAAAAGGCTTGGAAGAGCAGTTGAACAGAATGGACAGTGTCTTGAAAGGAGGGTGTAAGATGAACATCAACAAAAGCAAAACGAGGATAATGGAACGTAGTCTAATTAAGTCGGGTGATGCTGAGGGAATTAGATTAGGAAATGAGACACTTAAAGTAGTTAAGGAGTTTTGCTATTTGGGGAGCAAAATAACTGATGATGGTCGAAGTAGAGAGGATATAAAATGTAGACTAGCAATGGCAAGGGAAGAGTTTCTGAAGAAGAGAAATTTGTTAACATCGAGTATAGATTTAAGTGTCAGGAAGTCGTTTCTGAAAGTATTTGTATGGAGTGTTGCCACATATGGAAGTGAAATGTGGGCGATAAATAGTTTGGACAAGTAGATAATAGAAGCTTTCAAAACGTGGTGCTACAGAAGAATGCTGAAGATTAGATTGGTAGATCACATAACTAATGAGGAGGTATTGAATAGAATTGGGGAGAAGAGGAGCTTGTGGCACAACTTGACTAGAAGAAGGGATCGGTTGGTAGGACATGTTCTGAGGCATCAAGGGATCACCAATTTAGTACTGGAGGGCAGCGTGGAGGGTAAAAACCGTAGAGGGAGACCAAGAGATGAATAGACTAAGCAGATTAAGAAGGATGTAGGTTGCAGTAAATATTTGGGAGATGATGAAGATTGCACAGGATAGAGTAGCATGGAGAGCTGCATCAAACCAATCTCAGGACTGCAGACAACAACAACAACAACAACAACAACAACAACTAATGGTGTTCAGTTACTACTATCTGAACAACTGTGTTCTTCACATTTGCGATATTTGAAAATCCATATAAAATTTGGAATGGTGGTCAGGCATGCGCTAACTGTGGATGAAGGATGTCATTGACAAGATAGTTGAGGAGGGAGCAGGTCGAGCATGTGTCGTCGTCTTTTGGTCACTGTTCTTGCCTGGGTAATGCATTAAGAGCCTCAGCGTATGATGCGTCATCTGTGTGCTGAAGTGGTCAGTGCATCGGTTTGGAACTTGGTAATGTATATTCATTCTGAATACTGATTTTTGGTACTGAATAGCAATTCAGCAATAACTATTAAAAGTGATTAATTTTTCCTGTCAACATTGTGGCACACAGCACAAGGACACTAGCATATGTTCAATGCTGCCTGTACACGCTCTGCTTCTTCTGACTGCACTGCTATTTCAAATCACATTTATTACACTAACTATAATATTAACCTCTGTAGTTGTCAGTACATCCCTATCCTAATAGCCTGTTACCATATCATCCGGTTTAATATTTGACATTTATTGGTGTTTTGCAATTTAGTCATTGACTTTCCCTTGTGATTCTCATATTTCTTTAGGGCACAATGGAAGGTTACGCAACCAGACACCTACGTTAGTAGTGAAAACACTAAAGCAACATAATTTACTCGAGTGGAACTATATAGTTCCAGAGGCCTCAAACACCAATGATATATACATGGAGACTCAAAAGAATGAAAATTAATTGTGAAAGGCAGGATTTGAACCCAAGCCCCCTGCTCATTAGGCAGATGTGCTAACCACTATAGTTAATAAGATGGCAAAGTGGTTTTGCATAACCTCACCAATTATCCTGCATGCTTCACTCGTCAATCTGAACTCCGATTCATGCCACAGCCCACTCAGTATTCCCCAAAAACTAACAGCACTTCATAGAGTCTCAGTATGTAGGTTGTTACTATAAAACCACTGGAGAACACATACACTTCATTTGCTTATTTTCGCTTTACAATTTTGTTACTATGAACAAAAGCATTAGGTTGCACAGTAACCTGACAAATGCCAATAGATGAATGAGATATGGACAACAGGTCCCACAGCTGCTGGTTCCTTGTCAGATCCTACTGCTGCAGCAGGTAAGTCCTCTAATGCTCCAGTACTTTAATTACTTTAAAGAGTAGTAAAAGGAGTGACCTCAGGAGAATTCTACCCCATGATGATGCCAGGGGTGCCAGATCCCCCCATGCCATCAGACTCAGAACCCAATTTAATCAACATTCTTCTAGTTCAATTGATAGAGGTGGAACAAAATTTTGGTCATCAACAGAGGATAGTACAGTGGTAGCAAGCAATGATGGGTGCCGTAATGAACAACACGACTCCCAACATTACGACGAGCTCCTCTGAGTACGATCATTTTCAGAGGCAAAATATTCGTCGTACAATTCGATAGATCACAAAAAACTTGCAGGTAAAAGACTTCAATGGCTCTCTTGTGCCCTACCCGTCACAATATTAGGGTTGATGTGCAGCTCCTCAGAAGTGGAATTGTGTATCAGCATGTGGCCTCTTCCTTATATGTCCTGTCATGTGTTACTTTCGACCTACTGATTACAACCAGTATAAGTTGATACCAAACAACATCACACTCAGAAATTTCCAACAATCTGATTTTTTAGAAGTCTCGCCCATTTCCTCAGATACATGGTTCCAAAGAAATAATAGTTTCCGACAATCCATGTAGTCCTGCACAACTGGTTATCACATATTTGACTAAGTTACTTGTAAGTCTAAGACACATGATATCAGAAAACCATTGCATGGGTGATATTTAAGCATTCCATACCCTTCTACAAGAACCAGAATTTGTTAAATTTGTTTCCTGACTGATAACATCGAGTAGCTATGGAGGGCACTCAAATGTCTTGCTTCAGCGATACAGACCAAATAACTGAATTTCACTCGGTTATGATATTTATATACCATCCAACTGCCACACGCATTGGCTCTTGTACCCCCACAAAGGAATAAAAGCATTTATGTCAGTTAAGTTCAGCAAAAACAGCCATTACTAGCAGAGATCAGTGGCATATAATGATAAGATTGTTAAGGTTACATTCATGACCCCAGGAAATAATCATTCGAGAGAAAGTCTCTCCCAACAGTGACAAGCCAAGTGGTAATTGACAACAGTGAGGACAGAGGGCAGAGATAATGAATAACTAGTTTCGCTCTTTTAGTGATATTGCATATGGTAGGTGCGAGAAAGATGGCATCTGGCCAAATCAATTACAACCAATAATGAAATTTAAGAGAACAATTGTGAGGGAGGAGGAAAGGTTGAATGTGAATTACTTTGAACTACATGTGGCAATGACCTAAGTTAGCAGCAACTTTTCTCACTACTGCACTCCTTACCCAACACACAATTTTAAGGGTAGATTATTTAAGTGAACAAGAAGCCCTAATCAATTTCAGCGGTTCAAAAATAAAGCTCACAGTAAACGGCATCTGTGTGTTGTTAAAGAAAGCTGCATCAAACCATACTTTCGACTGAAGACAACATGGACAAAATCTGGAAACTGTGTTTTGTGACAAGATATCTCAATTATGGTCAGATTAAAATTAGGACAGCTTACATTTGTCACTTTCTGCTGCACAGCTATCACATTGTCAGCCTCCTGCTGCTCATTTATGGGCTGCACACAAAGATAGTGTGACACTTCACAAAGGCTGTTAATGTGTAACAAGAGCAATTTTCAAAATAGGCTCACGCATCTTAGGCTCATGGGCAGAAATTTGTATGTCGGTGCATGTACCTTGTAAGTAAATTTTTGAATGTCTCACCTACAGTTAAGGCACATTAAACAAGCAAGCTATTGCAAAGATAATATTTAAGCATTTCAAAGGTTTCTACTAAAACTGGAGTATTACAACTTGAATTTTTGATCGTGATTCTTCCGTCACTGATGGATGCTAGAGGTGTTGCCACAGCCATACAGACCAAGTAACTGGAAATCAAAGACAAAGATTTCTAAATGAGTACGATTCAGAGATCAGTAGCCTCAGATGCCAAAAATGCACAATGACAACAATTATGGCAGTAGCTTCAGTAGAAATGGCTATGAGTAGAAAAAAATTGTCGATATTGGATCAGCAGGATGAGGAAATAATCCTATGGGAGACAGTACCTCACAACAACAAAAGCAGCAACACCAATGACAACAATTACAAAGATGGTGACACAGGTGATAGTTGAGTCAACAGTCAGTGTAGAACACATGATGATGATGATTTGTTTGTGTTGTGCTCAACTGGGCAGTTATCAGTGCCTGTACAAATCCTTAAATTTAGTCAATCCAATCTCACCACTTTCATGAATGATGATGAAATGATGAAAACTATACAAACACAGTCCACATGTGGAGAAAATACCCAACCGGCCCAGGAATCGAACCCAGGACCCTGTAATCCAGAGGAAGCACCATTAGCCACTAGACGGGTTAAACAGAGCAGACTTTGTAGCAATCACTTTTTACATCATGATGATATATGGGGATGGTTTCTGATACACGTTGTTTCATTTTGTATACATCTACACCTACATACATACTCTGCAAGCCACGGTGTAGCGCATGGTTGAAAGTATCCCGTAACTCTAGTAGTCGTAACTATTTCTGTTCAACTTGGAAACAGAGGGAGGGGAAAACAATTATCTGAATTGCTCCATCCAAGCCCTAATTTCTCTCTATCTTACGTGAAATGTACGTTGCCAACAGTAGGATCGTTGTGGAGTCGGCTTCAAATAGTGGTTCTCTACATTTTTTCAACAGTGCTCCTAAAAAAGAAAGTTCCCTTTCTTCCAGGGAGTCTCATTTAACTTCCCGATCTCTATAATACTCACATGTTGTTCAAACCTATGGGTAAAATATCTTGCAGCATGCTTCTGGATCTTTCTTTAATCTGACTTTGTACAGAACCCGCAAAGTCATTCACCCTTTTATTATTTTTTTAGGTGAGGTCTTGCTGTTTTGCATGAAGTGGTGTTCAGCAATATCATGTGTCAAGATGAGAAACCTCACTATTTCAATCACAAAAAAAAATTGACGATTGAATTGTGGGAAGGAGAAAAATTCAGTGCTAATTAGGTTGGCCCAGACATACCGAGGACATAAGCTGTCACACACACACAGTTGTAGGAGAAGATCTTTAAAATTAACACCAAGCAGTATTTAATTTCAGTGGTGCAAAAACAGAGCTGAGTGTAAATGGAATTTTTGTGTTATTAAGAGCAGCTGCATCAAACACGTATTTGCACTGAAGCCCACAACAAGAAAATGGTTTGAAAACTGTGTTTTGGGAAAAGATATCGGAACAGATTGACTGATGTTTCTCGCTCCATCTAGATCATGAACTGAACTAGGATTCTTTGAAGGGGGTACAGGTGAGATCGGAATGTCATCCGGTTGAAAGTTCTTCAGATTCAGGCAGACTGTAACTTGTTTATATTTTGTGATTCCAACATCATGAGAAAGGAAGGTAGAGAAAGAACCGGCACTAAAAGGATGCAACGTATTGGCGGAGGCATCGAATTCCTTTGCCATGCAGTGCAACACTTTACAAATCCATCCAAAATTAAATGCCAACCTGGGACCCTCATAGATTTCTCGCATTTACCACTGGAGGGCATACCAGTAGGCTGGCACTGTAATGTTCATGAAATGTTTTCACTGTATCAAATATGAACAGCCATCAGTTGTATATTGGAATGACAATCATGAAAATTTCTGCCGGACCAGATTTCTCCTTATTGCACAAGGTAGTCTTACCATTATGCTTTCGAAGCACAATTCATGGGCAAACCCAGACTTCAACTTATTGTCAACCATGTGTCTTCAACTCTCACTCTTACATTCACTAGGTACACTCCTGTATGGGTGAAATATTGTGATTGAAATGCACATTTTGATTCAAATGTCACTTACCTGGTGTCAGGGGAGAGACATGCTCTGTGTTGTTAAGAAGTACAGTCCAATGTTCCTTCGGACAGGCATGCATGTCCAAAGCAACAGTGCATCATACTTCTGAGCATCACTAGCACTGCGTTACCCCACTCCAGTGTTCAGATTGCCACGCTTCACACACTGTATAAGGAACCACAGATAATTGCAATTACTATACAGGTATGACTAGCAGCTTTATTCTGACTTCAATCAAGGCTGTCAAAGAATGTGCAACAATTTTTGTAGCTGTGACATAAAATATGGGTGTAAAAAGTATTCAGGTATGTGTTGATACAAATACAACAGTTTTTTAACCAAGACCACAGGCTTTTTGTTCAGTGTCACATCTGTGAAAGTTGTTGCAGAGCTATTTCACAGATAAAGGTATTGTGCTATGTAATGGACTGAAATTAAGAAGTTTCTGTACCATGTTCTTCATAACTAATCAAAAGAGTGGCCTAACATTAATAAACTGCATTACTGAGGTACAACTTTAGTCTAAATGGTTGAGCATGGCAGGATGTAAGGATGAAATCATGCCTATTTTCATGATGAATAGTCCAGTCCTTGAAGTACATTCTATGCAAACACACTAAGGGTTACTCTACTGGTGTCATTAATGACATACTTTATGTGCTGAACTACAGAATCCTGAAAGATAAAGGTTCACCTCTGTGCAACAGATTTGGAAACTGTATTACAATTCAGGAGAATACTATAAAAATTACTGTATGTCATATATTGAGAACATATCGACTGGTACATTGTTAAGCTGAAGGCTATTGGAAGTCAGCTTTGGAACTAGAGGATAGGAAATCAGACACAAAGCAGATAGCAGGCAGAGTGACAGTATTTAGAATACCAGAGGTAGATAGTATTGCCTCCAAATAGCAGGCACTAACAGTCCCAGGGTAGAATCTTCAGTTCAGAAAATTAAATGGCAACTCCATTCACTGCCTAAATGCTGCTGAACAGTGTCACTTTAGAAATAAGTGTCCAAGGAATAGAAAAGCAACTGGAATCACTCAATAGAGGAAAGTCCACTGGACCTGACGGGATACCAATTCGATTCTACACAGAGTACGCGAAAGAACTTGCCCCCCTTCTAACAGCCGTATACCGCAAGTCTCTAGAGGAACGGAGGGTTCCAAATGATTGGAAAAGAGCACAGATAGTCCCAGTCTTCAAGAAGGGTCGTCGAGCAGATGCACAAAACTATAGACCTATATCTCTGACGTCGATCTCTTGTAGAATTTTAGAACATGTTTTTTGCTCGAGTATCATGTCATTTCTGGAAACCCAGAATCTACTATGTAGGAATCAACATGGATTCCGGAAACAGCGATCGTGTGAGACCCAACTCGCTTTATTTGTTCATGAGACCCGGAAAATATTAGATACAGGCTCCCAGGTAGATGCTATTTTTCTTGACTTCCGGAAGGCGTTCGATACAGTTCCGCACTGTCACCTGATAAACAAAGTAAGAGCCTACGGAATATCAGACCAACTGTGTGGCTGGATTGAAGAGTTTTTAGCAAACAGAACACAGCATGTTGTTATCAATGGAGAGACGTCTACAGACATTAAAGTAACCTCTGGCGTGCCACAGGGGAGTGTTATGGGACCATTGCTTTTCACAATATATATAAATGACCTAGTAGATAGTGTCGGAAGTTCCATGCGGCTTTTCGCGGATGATGCTGTAGTATACAGAGAAGTTGCAGCATTAGAAAATTGTAGCGAAATGCAGGAAGATCTGCAGCAGATAGTCACTTGGTGCAGGGAGTGGCAACTGACCCTTAACATTGACAAATGTAATGTATTGCGAATACATAGAAAGAAGGATCCTTTACTGTATGATTATATGATAGCGGAACAAATACTGGTAGCAGTTACTTCTGTAAAATATCTGGGAGTATGCGTGCGGAACGATTTGAAGTGGAATGATCATATAAAATTAATTGTTGGTAAGGCGGGTACCAGGTTGAGATTCATCGGGAGAGTGCTTAGAAAATGTAGTCCATCAACAAAGGAGGTGGCTTACAAAACACTCGTTCGACCTATACTTGAGTATTGCTCATCAGTGTGGGATCCGTACCAGATCGGTCTGACGGAGGAGATAGAGAAGATCCAAAGAAGAGCGGCGCATTTCGTCACAGGGTAATTTGGTAACCGTGATAGCGTTACGGAGATGTTTAATAAACTCAAGTGGCAGACTCTGCAAGAGAGGCGCTCTGCATCGCGGTGTAGCTTGCTCACCAGGTTTTGAGAGGGTGCGTTTCTGGATGAGGTATCGAATATATTGCTTCCCCCTAATTATACCTCCCGAGGAGATCACGAATGTAAAATTAGAGAGATTAGAGCGCGCACGGAGGCTTTCAGACAGTCGTTCTTCCCGCGAACCATACGCGACTGGAACAGAAAAGGGAGGTAATGACAGTGGCACGAAAAGTGCCCTCCACCACACACCGTTGGGTGGCTTGCGGAGTATCAGTATAGATGTAGATAGATAGATGTAGAAGATGGCTGCCCACACACCCACCCACTTACCGCCCACAAACACATAAAATGTCTTATTATGGGCTAGTATCAAGCCTGCTGCCTATGCTAACTGCAATTTAGTTTGTTTACACAGGTTAGAATCTGATGAGAAAGGGGAACAGTGCTGCAACATCACTCCCCACTCATGAGATGCCTCAGGGTAGTGCCAGGTGACATAGAACATGGTTGTTGCTAGTCGTAATACGAAGTGCAGTGACCTTCAGCATTCATTGCTACAAAACTTGGAGTTAATTTAATGGCCTACACAATAGGAGAAGAGAAACGATACAAAGTTGCTAGCCCGAGACACCACGGAAGTGCAAAGCCACAATGCACAATGCATGTGGTATGAGTGGATTGGTTGGCGAACTACAGATAAGGAGAATTAGTGTGCTGCCACTATCCCTTAAAAACCCATATTTTTTATTCAGGGCAAGTTTTCGATCTGACCATTGGGGCCCCAACTCCTTGTCATTTATAGCCAGCCTCTACTTCTACATTACCCCAGCAGATTGCCACAACTCTGGATCTCTTATTATATTGGCCACAGTAGTGGAGAGGAGATGGTCCACTTCACATACAAGTGGTGGAAACTAGGGTCTCCATACCTGTACTGAGGGATTGCCAATCAACACTTACGTTTACTGGAATAATTTTTCTCTTGTTTTTCAAGCACGTGAATTGTCTCAATTATGAACCTTGCATGAATGCCAGGATTCTTGGCTTATCCCAAGCAGACGATATCAAGTACTGATACTGCCTGGTCTCTATCATGACCTCTCTCTCCAGACATTGGAAACCTTTCATATGCACACTAACACACAGTGGAAATTACAATGGGTTTATTACTGAAGTTTAATGAGAATCAATCATATAACAAAGTAATTTCCACTGGAAAAACATCATATGCTGCCAGCTGACCCAATCTAACACTTCTACAAGCATAGTTGATAATGCACTGCCACTAAGTCTTATTTTTTCATCCTATGCAGTACCAGTTCATTCAACACAAGATGGTATGTGCAAACTTGCAACCAGTGAGATCTGAACTTATGCATATTTGACAGAGTTGTCAAGTCCTAATGGTCTGTCTTATATCTATGATGTGCATCTTAGGTGGCTTTCCGTACCTTCACTTCTGCAAGATACCAAACGGCAACCCTCCAGAATTATGGAGGGGTACAAAGTTTAACAGAAATTATCATTGTTCAGAGCCAATAACTCCACTGACACTATGATCTCAAATAATAAGGAGAACAAGGCTACATTATCACATCTCCACACGGATCAGCCAAACAGTACAGGTACAAGGCTATAGACATTTTCAATACTGAAGTTGAACAACAGTTGCATTACCCCATATTTGGTTCTTAATAACTAATACCTCGAACAGATACTTCTCTGAAAATGCACCTGCTCTGGTGAGAATTTTTTTTTACCACCCAGTCTCACAAGCTATTAAAAAGATTTCTCTAATGAAATTTTTGTGTTTTTCAAGCTTTTTGGCACTACTATTGCAGATATGATAGTATCCCTTACTACCAAATATACTGACAACCTTGAAAAAAAGTAAAAATGTACAAGAGATTGTATAGCCATGGATAGTCATGAAATTATGCCAATATTTGGCATTTTGCATTTGACAAGTATAGAGAAAGGTCAGCATGTAAATGCAAAAGAATTTCGCGAGTCAGGCAGTACACATATGAATATCCTGAATGCCATAATGAGCTACGAGACATTTCTGCTTGTAATACATTGTATGAGATTTGCTGACATTTCCACTCCAAATGAAAGAAAAACTTGACAGCATAATTGACTGCAAAGGAATGTGGACATTTTCTGACAGCAACCTGAAGTGATTCTATAATCCTGCTGATTATGTTACAGTCCATGAAATGTTGACTCTGTTTAGAGGCTGCTACTCCTGGACCCTATATATACACCACACAAACCCACAAAATATTCAATTAAAATATGTGCCATGAGTGACTGAAAAAAGTTTTATACCAGTAATATTGAAGTATATGTAGGAAAGCAGCTAGATGGGCCATTTCTAGTAACAAACAGCCCAGCAATAATTGCAGGAAGGCTTGTCAGTGACATCAAAGATACACACAGAAATGTCATCATTGACAATTGTCACACAAACTGCCAGTAGTGGAGGACACGGAGAAAAAATTGACCATTCTAAGCACTCTTCACAAGAAGGAAAGGGAGATACCTCTTGAATTTTGCATCTAAGAGACCAACCTGTGGAGTTTCAAAATGTTGCTTCCAAGCTAATAAATTCATTTTTTGTACGCAACCAAGAAGTAACTGTTTGCTGATACTCCTATCTACAATGCATGACATGGATGATATCAACCCCAAAACAGGGAAGCCAATTATCATTATTTTTTTACATTCACACTGAAGGAGGAGTGGATACTGTAGATAAAATGATTACAGGTTATTCTGTTTCCAAAATCAGAAAAAGTTGGCCTATGGTGTTATTTTATAGTAAGGTAAACACATCTGGGATAAATTGCCAA
Organism: Schistocerca serialis cubense; assembly: GCF_023864345.2. Taxonomy (NCBI): domain Eukaryota; kingdom Metazoa; phylum Arthropoda; class Insecta; order Orthoptera; family Acrididae; genus Schistocerca; species Schistocerca serialis. The sequence goes on along the minus strand of NC_064649.1, from coordinate 154,777,956 downwards.
ATTTTGTATTCACTTTCAAAACCAAAAGGAACCATAAAAATTTGATGTAATTTCCTGAAGAATTTTGCATTTCCATTAACAAATGAACACTTAAAAAATAGATTGGAAATCATATCACTCAGGAGTAAAATTCGGAGTAGGTATTAAAATCCACGGAGAAGAAATAAAAACTTTGAGGTTCGCCGACGACACTGTAATTCTGTCAGAGACAGCAAAGGACTTGGAAGAACAGTTGAACGGAATGGACAGTGTCTTGAAAGGAGGATATAAGATGAACATCAACAAAAGCAAAACGAGGATAATGGAATGTAGTCGAATTAAGTGGGGTGATGCTGAGGGAATTACATTAGGAAATGAGGCACTTACAGTAGTAAAGGAGTTTTGATATTTGAGGAGACAAATAACTGTTGATGGTCAAAGTAGAGAGGATATAAAATGTAGACTAGCAACGGCAAGGAAAGTGTTTCTGAAGAAGAGAAATTTGTTAACATTGAGTATGGATTTAAGTGTCAGGCAGTCATTTCTGAAAGTATTTGTATGGAGTGTAGCCATGTATGGAAGTGAAACATGGACGATAAATAATTTGGACAAGAAGAGAATAGAAGCTTTCAAAATGTGGCTCTACATAAGAATGCTGAAGATTACATGGGTTGTCACATAACTAATGGGAAGGTATTGAATAGAATTGGGGAGAAGAGCAGTTTGTGGCACAACTTGACAAGAAGAAGGGACTGGTTGGTAGGACATGTTCTGAGGCATCAAGGGATCACCAATTTAGTACTGGAGGGCAGCGTGGAGGGTAAAAACCGTAGAGGGAGACCAAGAGATGAATAGACTAAGCAGATTAAGAAGGATGGAGGTTGCAGTGAGTACTGGGAGATGATGAAGATTGCACAGGATAGAGTAGCATGGAGAGCTGCATCAAACCAGTCTCAGGACTGAAGGCCACAACAACAACAACAACAACAACAACAACAACGACGACGACGACGACAATCCTTTCAAATTAGGTTTTGAGTTAAAGTTTTGGGAACTATTTATTAATAGAATGTATTATTTCCTTTGAAATTTTCATCATAGTGGAAGGATGATTGTTGTATCTTCATTTCTACGAAAATGTACTCTTTGAGCCTCCTACCAGCAACGTGTGAACCCATACGTTTAACTACTGTTGCATTTTTAGCAGTTACATGGAAGAATGATTTAGCCAACAAGATTGCAAATCATACTCAATGTCAAGAAGTAAAGAAATTCAAAAGCAGATTTCCATATCCACTCTGTGAGGAAATATACTGAAGATGCACATATATTCCATCAAAAATAGCTAATATGGAATTTTCCCTTACAAATGAGAAAATATGAAAATCCAGTGCAAAAGAGAACAGTGCCAATATGAGCAATTTACGTACAATGCATTTAAATCTTGCAGTCCAAACACAGATTTCTGAGCAGGAACAGAAATACACGAGAACACAGATCATGTGGTGAAACCAGATTCTGTATCATACGAAATGAAATCATATATGAAGTCTGTAGAAACCCTTACACTGCTGCACCTCCACCACCACTATTGCTCATTAGAGTAGTGCACTGTTCACTTGCTCTGTGTCCCATACAGAAGCCACTGATCTCAATCCTGCACCTCTACTGCCTGCAGCTGAAACAGAGATGTCCTTGGCAGGCAAATGTTTCTCATGTAGCTACCTACCTCATACTTATGCTGACACGTCCTTACTCACTAACTAGACCATTTCTAACAGCCACGCATTTTATTTGGTCCAGTGTTAGAAAACAAGTGTAACCAAGTATAACTTTCAAACACTCAGTTTGTGTGACTGTTTCTTCTTGTATCTTACCTACGAATGTGGTACCTCTACCACTTGTCTGGCACCAGCAATTTACTATAGCCACCTCGGAAAAACTAGTGGCTACATTGATGGTTCAGGTTCCACCATCACAGGTGCTACCCACGATGGTTTATATCCTACGACGACTCTGCTGAAGAAGTGAAACATGAAAACTGGCTACACCAACACCTCATTGCATTCAGGATAATTGACACATAAACTTAAGGGTTTGTTGGGGATTCCTGCCATGTGTCCAACAGTAGTTGTGCTTTAAATGAACTGGCCTCACACTTTTGATGAAACGTGTAGTTTGTCTTCACCTTACAGTCACGAGCGCATTCAAATCACTGTCACTTGGGTAGAGTTTTACCAGTAACGCAGGCAGTCACATCAGTCTTATCAGGATTAGGTAGCAGAGCTGAAGGGTTTTAGGGCCGTAAGTGTCACTTTGTTTCTAAAAGCTCCACAGAATCTAACGCAGACTTTGCAGTTGATGATATGATCATCTGCCCAGTGCCAAATAAGAATGTTCATCAGAGAACCCTTTGAAGTGAAGATCTGTCTTCAGAAAAAATTTTAATACTGGTCATTCTCTAAGTCCCCCATGCAGTAGCCTACCAAATCAAAGAACCAGGAAACGTCACCATCATTTACAGTGAACAACTTCTGCACATGGCACAAGATGATGAAGACATTGCTGCTCAAGCTGGGAAGCCTAGCTGAGATGGATAAACCCAATGATGATGCTGACAAGGAAACTGTGTGGCACTTGCAACAAATCCCTCTCACTTTGTGCGGCGTGAGGAGGCTGCTTGCCCCCCAGATGGTGAGAGTTGTGGGACAAGAAAAACTACATGGCTTCAATTTGTCACACCCAGCCTTCCTCAATATGAATGGACCTTGACATTCATTCCATTTCATTATTGTCTACAGGTTAGAATGAACTTTTTATTTAAGTGTTGGCACTGAAGAAACCGTTATCTCCAAAAGTGAACAGCATATCAACTGTTTCACTCCTCTGCTCTCAGACTCGCACACAGATCAGCTCCCTCCGTCAGCAACCATCAAATGCCATGTGCTAAACTACAAACGAGCAGCATACTACAATTCTCACTCTGTTTCTGTCCACCACAGCTCATATGGTTGAACGGACTGCAGATGTGTATTCGGTTATTAATGAAACTGACACCAAAAATTTGTTTGGGTTCCATGCTTTTGTTACTTTTGAATTTTCTATAAATTAAAATATGTATCTTTTGTCAGATCTGGTTCCTTATCAAGACCTAGATTAATTGTGTTCTGAATTTTTGGATTTGTTTTCTGTGGGATTATGGTGTGTGAACAACTTCACAGCACAAATCAATGTAATAATTTGGCTTGACTGCATTTTTTTCATGTCCTTACATGAGTGAGTACAACTGAATCTCTTGAGTCACCAGGCATAATTCAGTTGCTTTAGTCAAGTGAGTGGGCTACATGATTATTTATTTATTTAATGATAAAAAAAAAAAAATAAACAGGTGTGTCACCTCCAACTTTGTGGAGACATGAAATTTATCACAGTCATGTTATCGGCACATATCAGCTCCTGGCAGAAGGTGAGTTACTTGCAAAATTGCACTAATCCTTTTCCCAAACTGACTGGGGTATGGCCTCCCTCCAGGTTCCATTAAAAGACCAGACACTGCAGCTTTCCAGTTCACAGTACCACTCTCATGGAGGAGGCCAGCAACTGTGCATCTCTGCACACACGACTTTCACTCCTACTCAGCAGTCCACACAAAATTCGAACTGTTGACACCTGTCATGACCGCTTCAAAACTATGGATGTGTCAACTTTAGTGCACCACAGAGGTGCTGGCATCTGGTCACTTTTCCCCCCGAAGCAATGAGAGTTTGTAGTAACATACACACTACTGTACCTTTGCCATCACTAATGTTCAGTGTGTTGGTATGTGTGCTGATTTGGGTAGCATGCTGTTCAGCTGTTGTGTGCCCCCACCCGAGAACCCTGACCTCTGTCCAACACCTTTATCACATGCAGACAAAAGCCTAGTGCATGGCATGTAGGAGCTCCAACTGGAAAACTTGTTTATGGTCTCTAAACTGTATTGTACTTATGCCCTCACACCGTGACCTAATAGGTATTAGGTTGGGGTATAAGTTTGTAGCTTTTGTGTTTTGCATGTTGTTATTCCAATTGCTATGAATTTATTTATTGCTTATTTTTTATTTGAGGTTCACCATTGCTTGTCAAGTTTATATATTGTCATTTTTTCAGTTAAAGGCACCTTAACCCATGATGAACTACATCAGTGTACTTGAGAACAGGGAAATACGATTAAGTGTGATCATTTTACCATATGTTACATTTGCATGCAAAAGGGGAATATTCAAAAACTGTTTTTACAGGTATTGTGTGCTCCAAGCCAAAATCACAAAAATCAGCAGGGTGCCTCACTGCTTGATCGGATTCTAGTGGTTCATTAAGAACACCAATGATTCCTATCCTGTATTGTCACTGGCCTTGAGAAATGGTGTGTCTATGCTAACACAAGGAAAAGAAAGGAATGATTGCGTCCAGACAAAGCAGCAACTCCCCATACAAAGATCTGCACACATTAACAAAAGATTCACAAAGAAAATACATTCATTTTAAACAACTACCACTTCTTGCAGATGCAATCTAAGAACAATGACCAGGAAGACTGTATGAAGTGATGCTGCTCCATGATAACAGCCTCTATCATTCTGCTAGACTGACAAAAAATATTGTACAGGAGTTTATTTTAGAAGTCATTCCAGACCAATCTGGTTCACTTAATCCTGTGCACTCAGATTATCACCTTTTTTGCTCTCTGCATAACAACCTTTGAGAAACTTACTTCCTTTCTTTCTGGATGAAAAGGCACTGTGAACATGGATTGGTGAGTTCTTTGCCTCAAAACCACACGAATTCTAGTCACAGAATAGTAAAGTTGCCCCAGTTTTGGCAGACTGTTGTAAATAGTGAAGAAAAACACATTACTGGTGACTGAAATCTCTTATGTGTGTGTCTTGGGTTTATCAAAATTGGAAAAATGATATGAACATATACACCAACCCAGTATTTGCTTTCTTACTGCCATGACTTTCATCAAGTTCACCATACACACTATCATTTTCTCTCTAACAGATGTAAGTGAATGTCAAGCTCAACACACGCAACATATTAACAGTTCAATTTGGAGACTGTAAGATGCAGAAGTCCTAATCACATACGGAGGACAAGAAAAAAAATCACACAATGAGATCTACACATTGGACTGAAAAACGTGGAGCACTTCAAATGGCCTAAGAGCATACCAGAATTGTGTTTCCAGAAGTCCCTGCACGAGTTTCAGTCCCCCTGCTGTCATGCACAAATGGAAATTGCATCTTTCATTCTGATTTCGAAACTCCTTCTTTCTACACATTAGTTTGTGTGGTGTTTGTTTCCTTTTCTTTTGTTTTGTTTTGTGTTTAAGTGCGAAAGCAACTATAATGATATGTGCCCATATCAGAACTATACAACATGAAGACTAAGAGAGGAGGTAGAAATGACTACACTCTATTCACAATCGATGGAACAGAAGAATGCTAAAACAAAGATGTGGAGAAAAGTGTATAAAGTATGCCATAGAGTAATGGAGGTCCTGAAATAAAAATTACATGGTCTTCGCCATAATGCTTTTATGGATAAAAAGTAACACTCAGTCAACAGCTCGCTTGTCGTTCGCTAAAACGGGCGATAATTCCGATGGAAAACTCAAACAGGCACACAAACTATTAAAAAAAAAAAAAAACACCATTCTGCCAGGAAATGCCTGACATTTTAACATTGCACCCAATGTCCACAACATGCTGGGGGAGCGCCACTTAACAAATGGCAAAGGCTGAAAAGGCAGTGCAAAATACGCAGCCTAGATAAAATGACCTCATGAAGGGAGGGCTGACAGGAGTTTGTCCAAGCCACAGGGAGAATCTTAATAACCCAGAGCTTATTCCATTGAGTACCGAGCGAGGTGGCGCAGTAGTTAGACACTGGACTCGCATTAGGGAGGACGACGGTTCAATCCTGCGTCCGGCCATCCTGATTTAGGTTTTCTGTGATTTCCCTAAATCAATTCAGGCAAATGCCGGGATGGTTCCTCTACAAGGGCATGGCCGACTTCCTTCCCCATCCTTCCCTAATCCGATGAGACCGATGACCATGCTGTCTGGTCTCCTTCCCCAAACCAACCAACCATTATTCCATTGAATGGAGAACCAGTGAAGCTAAAGTGACACCACCTCCTGACAGATGGCAACACAGTAATCATTAGAGGGAATTTATGAACCAATGGGCTGAGGTAAAATTACTGCAGCCTTGGCAGTAGCTTTGTTTCCTGACACACTGACATGGGCATGAACCCACACAAACATCTGAGGAGCTCTATCACGAGTGATCAAGTGACAGTTTTCCTGGAACGATTGCACTAAGGGATGGGTGGTGTACAGCCCACAGAGGCTTTGAAGGGTGCCGACAGTGTCTGACACATCTAAAAAGCCTGTGTCGCCAAATGTATTCAGTGGCCTGATACAGGGTGAAAAGCTACGCTGTAAATACTGAGCAGTGCACCAGAAGCCAATAACTAAAGACGTTGGCACCAATGACAATGGTGTACCCAACACCATGGTCAATCCGAGAACCATCAGTATACACAAAGGTACAGTCACTGAGGAAGGAATACTTAGGAACACAATCTTCAGGAATAAAGGTGATTGACAAGGGAGAGGACACTTGGGCCTTGAAAACTCAGTCGTTGAAAAATTCCTCAAGGAAATAGTTCAGGCTGCCATGGAAGTCACCTGTGTAGAGTGTGCACAATATACCAGTCATGGAGCAGGTGTCGTAGGTTTTCTCCAAATCATAAAACATGGTCATAATCTGGGATTTCTGCAGGAAACCATTCATAACACGGGTGGACATAGTGACGAGATGGTGATTTGCAGAACAGCGTCCTCGATATCCACACTGTGCAGTGGTTAGTAAATTGCGAGACTCGAGCCAACATACCACCCAGGCATAAACCATACGCTGCATCACCTTGCAAACAAATCTGGCAAGAGAAATTGGGTGATAGCTAGAAAGAATGCGTTTGTCCTTACCGGGCTTAGGTATGGGTATGACAACGGCTTCCCACCAGTGACTGGGAAACGTGCATTCTGGTTGTCCACAAGAGAGTATTGTTCTCTCATCTCTCATATCATAGGCAGTACTGTGCCTCACAATTCAGAGAAGGGAAGGGTATCACTAGAGCCACCTCCATTCATTTCTGATGGAAGAAGGCCGGGTGACAGTGGGAAGAGCTTGAAATTTCCGCAAAATGATAACCTAAGGTGTTTGACATGCATTGTATAGACGAAGAGCAGGGAACAGAACGTTCTGCGGTGATACGGATAATGTTTGTAAGATATTCTACCTGGCATCACAATTGGGGAAATGTTGGTCATTGTAAGGACAATCACGATGAGGATAAAGGTCAAGGGGTTTCACCTCAGTGCTCTGGTAGCATGGAGGCTGGCTAGGTGAAGGTAGTACACGATGACACCATCGAAGAGTATCTCCGAGTCAGTTTAGGAGAAGACCGTTTGCCTTTGTTGGATTTCTTGAGCCTTTCCAGTTGGCAGAGGAAGTCTTAGATGTTGGTTGACTGAAAGGAGATAGGAAGTCTTCATGGGAGTATTTCATCTGTCCTTTCCAGCAGGTCGGTTGCGTATCTGGTGACTTCTCCCATTGTGGCGAGGGTTTGATGGCTTGTTGCACAGCCCCATTCAGCCGCTGATTGATACAGGTGCGGTATGGTACATATGCGTGTTCGTGGGCTCAACCACAGGTGCTCAACCATATGAAAAAAATGTGGAAGTCGGGAGATGTTTAAAAACTGTCAATTAAAACATAACTGACAAGAGGAAAACTAGGAGTCACAGGGGTGTATGTGGCTGGCTGACCATTTACAATATACACTGAAAAAGTATTTATAGGTGAGAGGTCCTTGAGGAGCAGAAGTTGGTCATATAGTAATTTAATAAAGCAAGTCAATTTTGTAACTCCCCATGAAGGCTCTACAAGTTATTCATCCAAAGAATGATGAAGTCAGATTTTATTTGAGGGGGGGGGGTTGAAACAGTCTGGCTTCCAATTATTCCGTAACCCCCTTCATGTTCACATGGATGTTTAAATCGTAATTCTTGTGTTCAAAGCGGTTTCTCACTGCACCTGTAGGATCCAGCCACTGGATAAAATGTTTATGGGACTGATGAAGACCTATTACAGTGAAGAAATGTGGCAATGACTGAGGATGCAATATAACACTAGGACCGGACCAACTAATGTTGCAAAACTCTGGTCAAGCCTATATGAAAGTTCAGGATTACTTATTCCTGATGTGGAATAGGTGCTTCTGGATGCCATGGCGAACAGAGGTTTTTGCCAGTTGCATATGGTGGCTCATGTTGGTACTAACACTGATCTGATCCAAAGCAACACACACAGTGCATCTGCTATTTGGTGGCTAGCTGATATGGTAAAGATTGCCTGTCTTGCTATTTGAAGGTGGAGCCCACTATCAATAGCATTATGACAGAATTGACCACGGTCCTTTGAAACATACCACCAATTCAGCTCCGAGTGCGGGACTGTCGTAGCCCCTGACACGGTCGGCAGATTCTCTGACTTGCGCCTTACGGTGGTGTGTTTCCTGGGTTATGCTTAATATGTCAGGAGACCACTACACACAGGAGGTGCCTACTCGGATAGTGGGGGCTGCGTTGTGGTGAATGGCTGTCTTACTATATTAGAGGGTCTCAGTAAGCTACAGAATGGTTGACAGTTTAAAAGAGTGCAGGGCAAATACAGGATGAAGGTAGTTTTAGATGCAGTTGGTATTGTAACTGTAAATTATTGTAGCTGTGTTGGGAAAGATCCAGAACACCAATCGCTAATAGAAAGCACTGAAGCTTACATGCCTTGTTTTACCAACCACCTGAATGAGTTGCTGAACAGCTCAAAGAAGAGCTTAGCCATTCCAAATAGGTACCCCAGTCATATAAACACAGTTGATGATGACTTCAATCTAGCCTCCATATGTCGGCTAAAATACATGTCGCAAGTCAATTTTAGGTATGTCATCTGACATAATACCAAAAGCTTTCTCAGAGAAGTATTTACAGCAATAATTATTAGTGCAGGTGCCCACATTAATTGTAAATTATTGCAAAAGCATTGTTGACTACTTAGCAACAAATAATAATGAGCAAATAGGGAGCATTACGATGGATACACGGGCTAGTGTCCACACGCTCATTGTAGCGAGACTAAATGTTGTAAGATCCATACACACAAAAATAAACGTAAAGTATACATATAGAAACGCAGTTAAAAATGCACTTGGCACCTTTTTTAGAGGCAGCCTGAACTCCATCCGATCTGACTATGTAGGCCTAGACCAGAGATCATGGATACAAATAAATGGAACCAGTGGCAGTTGAGAGCTATGTACAAAATAAATTAATAAGAGGTCCCACATAGTACACAAACAGATTCGAACACTATTACAGAAGCTATGAAGAAATGAATGCCAAATGTAAAACTATGTAAAATCCCAGTGCGAGAGGCTTTTCGTAGGTTCCACAATGAAACTGGCCTTAAAACTAGAAGAATCAATAGAGATCTTGGTCGTATGTAAAGTACAACAACACCAACAAGGAATCAATACCTTCACTGTGCGATAACAATAGTGATGTTACTGATGAAGTGAGACTAAAGCTGAGTTACAGAAAGCATAGTTTGCTTTGCTGAAAGAATTTCAAAAACCAAGAATATATTCCAGTATTCAAATCAAGAATGAATGCGAACATGACTAACATGGTAGCAGGTTTTCTCCATGTTGAGAAGCAGCTTACATTACTTAATAAAGAATGCTTCTGGTCAGGATTGTATGCCACTCAGGTTTGTTTCAGAGTATGCTTATACAATAACTCCATAATTAGACGAATGGAAAAACTGGTAGAAGCCGACGTCGGGGAAGATCAGTTTGGATTCCGTAGAAATATTGGAACAAGTGAGGCAATACTGACCTTACGACTTATCTTAGAAGAAAGATTAAGGAAACACAAACCTATGTTTCTAGAATTTGTAGACTTCGAGAAAGCTTTTGACAATGTTGACAGGAATACTCTCTTTCAAATTCTAAAGGTGGCAGGGGTAAAATACTGGGAGCGAAAGGCTATTTACAATTTGTACAGAAACCAGATAGCAGTTATTAGAGTCGAGGTACATGAAAGGGAAGCAATGGTTGGGAAGGGAGTGAGACAGGGTTGTAGCCTCTCCCTAATGTTATTCAATTGGTATATTGAGAAAGCAGTCAAGGAAACAAAAGAAAAATTCGGAGTAGGTATTAAAATCCATGGAGAAGAAATAAAAATGTTGAGGTTCGCCGATGACATTGTAATTCTGTCAGACACATCAAAGGACCTGGAAGAGCAGCTGAACGGAATGGACAGTGTCTTGAAAGGGGGATATAAGATGAACATCAACGAAAGCAAAACGAGGATAATGGAATGTAGTTGAATTAAGTCAGGGGATGCTGAGGGAATTAGATTAGGAAATGAGACACAAAGTAGTGAAAGAGTTTTGCTATTTGGGGAGCAAAATAACTGATGATGGCCGAAGTAGAGAAGATATAAAATGTAGACTGGCAATGGCAAGAAGAGAAATTTGTTAACATCGAGTATAGATTTAAGTGTCATGAAGTTGTTTCTGAAAGTATTTGTATGGAGTGTAGCCATGTATGGAAGTGAAACATGGACGATAAATAGTTTGGACAGGAAGAGAATAGAAGCCTTCGAAATGTGGTGCTACAGAAGAATGCTGAAGATTAGATGGGTAGATCACGTAACTAATGAATAGGTATTGAATAGAATTGGGGAGAAGAGGAGTTTGTGGCACAACTTGACGAGAATAAGGGACTGTTGGTAGGACATGTTCTGTGGCATCAAGGGATCACAAATTTAGCATTGGAGGGCAGCGTGGAGGGTAAAAATTGTAGAGGGAGACCAAGAGATGAATACACTAAGCAGATTCAGAAGGATTTAGGTTGCAGTAGGCACTGGGAGATGAAAAAGCTTGCACAGTATAAGGTAGCATGGAGAGCTGCATCAAACCAGACTCAAGACTGAAGACAACAACAACAACAACAACAACAACAACACACCCATTTGCTCCGGGAAAACAATCTGTTGATACACAGTCGGCATGGATTCAGAAAATGTTTTTCTCGTTAAACAAGGCAACACATCCACACTTTAGTTCCACAATGTAACAATTGAGACCGACAGGGGGATCCAAAGTGGTGTTATATTTTTAGGCTTCCAGACGGCTTTCGACACTATTCCTTAGACACAACTAATAAAATTGCATAGATGTGTGTCAAATCTTAGTTATGCACTGGTTTCATGATTTCCTGTCAGAAAGGTCATAGGCCATAATAATTTATGGTGAGCCACTGGACTGTTATAGGCCCTCTGCTGTTCCTGATCTACACAAATGATTTAGGAAACAATCTGAGCAGTCCTCTTAGATTGTTAGCAGATGATGCTTTCATTTACCATCTAGCACAGTCGTCAGATGATCAATACAAATTGCAAAATGATTTATACAAGATATTTGTATGGTGTGAAGAGTGGCAATTGTCTCTCAATAAGGAGAAATGAGAACATCCACAAGAGTACAAGGGGATACCTGCTAAATTTCGGTTTCACAATATCTCAATCCAAAGGCTATCAATTAAGCTTAATTCCTAGAAATTACAATTGTGAGAGGCTATAAAAGTGCTTCCCACAGGTACACTTATTACGTTTAATCCAGCACAGAAAATCTTGTTCCTAGAGACTGCATCCTTGGTGACAGAACTCAGCAATTCACATGTGTGGCACTAAACTAAAGAATTATGTGCAGTGCCACTGCTGCAGAGAGATTCTATATATGCTGCTGTAAAAATTTTCAACCTCCTTCCCATGGAGCTGAAAACCTTCTGTAGTTTTCTCATATTGCTCAGTTTTGAATAGTTATTTACTATTACATAACTGTATCTTTAATGACTGTTGTACAATGTGTTTATAAACTACTTATCCAACATAAGATATACCTAACAAGTTTTATTAACCTTTTGTCAGTTATGAAAGTATTTGAGGGGGCAATGCAGCTTCACATGTGCACGTGTCAACCTAAACGGACCCTACACGTGGTCTCTGCGTGTTACTAAAAAACCGACACATCTAGCTAACCTTACTACATGAGAAGTACATACCAGTCAGGGAAGGAATGACTCATCATCACATCAAAAGCTCTTTACCAGGGCCTAACATCTACAGAAGTGAGACCAAGTATTAAAACATGTCAACTCAACAATGAAGGCATTAGTTGAACCAACCAAATTCTAGGGAAGATACTGTTTAAGCATGTTATCAACACGGTTGTCCAACAGCAAAGCCATACTAATCATGGAGATCAGCTACATACAAGAGGAACGTGGCTGGCAAGCATCAATGTGCAGTAGTGCGTGTGACAAGAAATATCTGTAGAGGTTGTAGGTGAGCAGCTGTGCATTGCGTAAAAGACAAAATTCACCGGAAATCCTCAGACTGTGACAAAGGATGAAAAGGAATAAATAAAGAGCTTCTACTACACCAAATTAATGCAGCATTACACAAAATAGAGACTAACATTGACAATGCACCTCAAATAACCGCAGATAATGGAACTTTCAGGACAATCAAAAATGGGCACAGGGTGTTCACCTTGGTTGGGTTCAAACAGTTCAAACATTTCAGAAACATTAAACCAAACAGGGCAAAGTAGACATGTGTGTTAGCCAGATGTAATGTTGAGCAAATATCTGGGTCATTTGTTTAACAAAAATTTATTCCAATTCTGAAGAATTTAAATCACCTTCATAAACAAATTTTGGTTTTGTGAAAAAAAAAAGCGGGATTGAAAATAAAATACTTCCAACATATGCCAGAGAGAGTGCAAAACCAATGGCCAGATATTCCGAAGCTGAAGTCCTAATGCTGAATCTGTAATATGTGAAGTTATGATACAGTAAACTAAATGAATTTTGGAAGTTGGCCACTCAGAAACTGAAATTGTCAGAAATGAGTCAGAACACAACCTAGTGCAAACCTGTCACTGTAGTGAGTTAGGGTTTATAGAGGAAGGAGAAATGGAAACATGAATACATTTTAATGCTTTTCATGCGAGGAAGATGGGAGCTATTACAGAACATCTACATCCTTGCATTTTGAATATTTCCTGTTGATCATTTCCATATTGCCATTGCTGTAAACAATCAAAGCAATCCCACCAAAGGCCAGGCACTATTAAATTTCAGAATTCAGGAGAGTATGTACAAGCAGAGTGTATTCATTTTAGGATCACTTGACATCAGTTTAGTTCTCAGAGTTGGCTGATTCTGAATAGCTTTGTAAATGCATTCTCTTGCACTTCCTTCCACTAGTCAGACAGAAATGAACAGAAGAGGAGATAGTTTCAGGATTCATCAAGGGAGACAATTAGGGTGCTCCATTCATAAATATGAGCTTGGGAACTACATCTTCAAGTAAGTCTGATGAAATGCTGGTCTGCAGGAGAATAATAATGATTAAGATGCTGTGACTAGTACTCAAAATATGATTCAATCATTAGTGGACATGCCTGAAGGTAAATGGGAGGAACAGGTAAAAATAAAAGCGTGTTATGTCGATCTGTTCTAAAAACACCTGGTCCGATCAGATGATGCGCTTGTGAAACTCCAGTTAAGAATCATGGGTCATTCCATAGCAAATTTACCCAGTATCCTTGCCCTAGAAAGTAGTAGTTAATAAAGCAATTAAGAATATGTAGGAGAATCAGATAATTTATAACTCAGGTAGGGAAGGTTCTACTCCAATCCCCACTGTAACAAAAGAAGATGGCAGTGTGGATTTACTAACTGATGCTCATGGAGAAATGATTCAGTTTACTGTACAATGTGACCAACTGGAAGATGAAGGCATAGCAGGCAGAACACAGGCTTTCTGTGAAGTGGAAGGTATTACCAGTTTAAATGAATGGCCTTTGGTCTGTCAGTATCATCAGTGGCCTTTATGACAGAACTTAATGAATTTCAAAGAGAATAATTATTGACACACTTAGTCCGCAGCTCGTGGTCGTGCGGTAGCGTTCTCGCTTCCCACGCCCGGGTTCGATTCCCGGCAGGGTCAGGGATTTTCTCTGCCTCGTGATGACTGGGTGTTCTGTGATGTCCTTAGGTTAGTTAGGTATAAGTAGTTCTAAGTTCTAGGGGACTGATGACCATAGATGTTAAGTCCCATAGTGCTCAGAGCCATTCGAACCATTGACACACTTAACATTATGTAGGCAGTATACAAATTAGTACTGCCTTTAGAAAGCACATTTAGAAATTCTATGCCATGTAATTGAAGTGTTTAGTGGAGCAAGAGTCACATTAAGGATGGATAAATAAGAATTTACCAACTTGCAAAACAATTTCCCTGGGCATGTAATTTCTTTGTGTGGAATCGTATCTGATCTGATGAAAATGAAACCAGTGAGAAATTTTCCTGCACAAATATGCTGTAGACAACTGAAAAATCTCTCATTTCATGCAATTTCTATCACAGTATTCATCCTTGATTTTTTTTATCTTCACAAGTCCATCTCCATCTGGAAATGGAATAAGGAATATCAAGAAGCATTTGAGTTAATTAAAAACCAGCTGCATGAGGCACCAGTACTTCATCATCCTGATTTAAGAAGAAATTTCTACATCGGTACTGATTCCATTTATTCCTACTGGTTGCTTAGTACATTTAATCCACCACAGGAAATGAATATGAGTATAGCAATCTCTCTAAATAGGCACATTAAAAGTATTTAGAAACATTCTAGAGCAATACTCCAGCTCTTTGCCTTCTATCCAATCGTAAAGTTACTGAATCACAGTAATAGAGAGGAACAGTGAAAGAATGGAAGTGTGCAAACATGTCTAACTTCCCCTACATTGCAAGTCAACGGGAGTAAACTGCTAAACCAAACCTACTGCAGCTCACTATCTTGGTAATTACCCAATCAGATCCCCCAACATCAATACAAGTAAATCACGGAGGAACAACTTATGGAAACAGCTGTCTCATGCTTTTGATGGTATTTGTGGGTCTTTGGATTGTGGTAGTCCACACTCACATGCTCCGAGTCCTGTATCCACTAACAGAAGTTCATATTCAAACAACAACAGTTAACAGACACTTTGTATACTTGGTCCCCTGTATTGCAGTGATCAGTATCAGAAGAAGAATGGAACATGTGTTTAAGTAAAGATATGACATAGGAGAATGAAGAACCTTCCACAGCTGGGAACTGCTTCTAACTTTAGCCATAAATTAATGGATTGAGTTAATGATTTATGACCACCCAACAACCATGTACACAAACAAGATCTACACTAATCAATGTTCATGTACCCAAAATTCTTACACATTAAGTAAGAAATGTGCATGGAGTGGACATGCATGGACACATGCATCTGACGGAGAAAAATCTGTAGCCAATGGCTAGTGTAATAAAAAACAGAGAAGAGCCCCAATGAAGATGCACTATATTGATAACAAGGCTTTTTTGACATAATAAGTCACTTTACAATCAGACAGTATTGCGAAACTAACTTTCTATGCACAGGATACACATAACGAATGACATCACTTATCAAACTAATGTTATTCCAGTAACTGACCTTCAAGTTAACTCTTACACTGTGGTACTGGAGATTCAGTTGTATATCCAGGAACCCAGTACCAGTCGCAAGTTGCCTAATTAAAGCCTTCCAGGAACTACAAAAATATTTTGCTTAATTATTGATGGACTTTAACACAACAAGACATTTTTAATGTTAGATTATACGTCTTAGCGAGTAGATATTGGCCAGTAGTACAGTGGGAAACTGTGTGCTTGTCAAGGCAGTGTAACATTATTTGTTGAGTATTTCAGGATGAGTGCACTTACAGACTTCTGATGACTTCAAGCATGTAAGGAAGAAAACGTCAAGCAAATGTTTGCAATTTTGCTTTAAGTGAAACATTGAGCTCATTAACTTATTTGCAAACCAGTCAGAAGATTAAACTCTTGTGTATGAAAGGGCATCAGAGTCTGTGAACAATTGGCAATTTGTTGATACCTGGATGGTAAGGTACTAAATTTTCACATATGAACAACAGGAACATGCAAATATCACTATAATTTGTGTACATATGATTATCACAACAGGGATGATATTATGAATACAAAGACATTATTGCAGTAACTTGTGAACCACAAAAAAGTTTGTTGTAACAGAGTAAGTGTGCCATATATACATTCTTGCTGACAGCACATGCACTCAGAATATATTTATGAACGAACTATTGTAATATTACCTGTTGTGTTTCAGTCACATTCTACACCACTGTAATACTGAATTTAAAAGGGAAACACGGAAGTCGATAACTGACAACTCCAAACTGAGGTAATACTACTACAAAAGATATCTAAACTGAGAATCGTATGGACTTCACCAAATAATGATGTTTTTGTATTATTGCATATTTATATTGATTAGGTACGACTAAAGCAAAGCTTCTTAAATGCAAGATTTTTGTGACTATTGAGCCTCAGTAAGGCTACACTCAACACATGCCATCCACCTGCTCACTAATAATTCCAGAGTGTTTCAAAATTCCTATTACAGAGAGGTTCTAGAGCAAACTTTATCCACCAGGTTTCATTAATGAACCCATGCCTGGAAACATACAAAGTCCCTTCTATAACTCTTATACACCTGTAATAGGAATTCTGACATGCCCTGGGTACAGCAAGAGGAATCTGTGGCAGTTTTACAACAGATTGCATATTTTACATTAAATGTATGTAACACCAATGAAAATATCCCAGAAGCATATGGCATTTAAGACTAAATAAATAAATGACCAAAATAGCGACTTTACCATTTCTATTATCCATTTAATTCTGAAGTTATGCGATCCTGCCTAACCACACCAGGTCTCACTGGATGTGTCTTAAACCATCTGGAAGGGAATTCCACATCTGAAGTGCTAGGTTAACACTGGAAACTTGCACAATATTTATTTTAAGCTGGCTCCTTCCACACCAGACAATAGTGATATCCACAACCACTTAACATCACTTTCTGACCAATATGAAGTGCTGTGAGTAGCTACAGTGTCAACACGTGATGGAGAATCCACAACTTGTAGTTGACGTAATACATCTGTGCTCTGGCTTTTATAATGCTGATGCACATTTTTGGGAAGGTGAGGCATGTCAATGGCTGGAAAAAGTGTGATGCTCAGCAAGTAGGGCTTCTGATGTGAGACAGTTTGGTACCTTCCCCAAGTGATAGGCTGCAGGTAAAGGTACTTCAGGAATCTGACAATGCTAGCTGGACCTTGTGTCATCTTCCTGTTAGCAGCCTTGGAGAACATTCACCCATGATGACAATTATCTGTCTCGCAGTAGTGGACCCCAAAATACAAATGATAGGAGCAGAGCAGACATCCACGAGGTCTGGGATGAGAGACATCACTCTGAACATAGTACCTTCTTGCTAAACAGGTTCCCAGATGCTACTCTCTTGTGAGGAGATACAGCAGTACCTCATACTTTCAACACTGCTCCATCACAAAGTACGGTCCTCATTTCTATTTCAGTCTTCTCCAAACATCTGGCACCTCCAAATTACTTTTGTGTCCATCAGGGATGTCCAGTCTTTTGCACAACTTCACGGAAATTTAATAATGCTCCACCACGGCATGGTCATCACTCTGTTCTGATACAAGTATTGCTAAAGATTTCTCCAGACACTTTGAGGAGATACAATCTAGCATCACAACTGCTTCCTCTTCATCTTGTTCTTGTTCTTCAATACATGAGCATGTCCTCCTTCCATCAGACAGAAGATTAAATAAAGAAAATGAAAGACACCCTCTTGCCTCGCAACCTAATACCATTGGGGTCGAAAAGATCAAGAGTTGGTCTAGTGAGACCGACAGGAAAGAAAACAGAATATGTCTGACACAAGTAAGTGGAAGTAATGTCAGACATTTCTAGAAAGGTGATAGTGAGACACATATGATTGTTCTGTTTATGGCAAGTGGTATTTGACCATATTTAAAACCAAAGATCATGTCAAATTTAATACTGTGAGATTTACTTGTTTATGCTGAGCCAATAAGTTGACAATACCACGTTTTCTAACATCGCATGTACATTCTTTGGTCATGGTACAATTAACAATGGGTAAATATACAGAAGTGCAACATTAAATTATTCAAAAATGTAACAGCACTTTATGCACTGATGTATGCTGTTAGATATTCCTTCCAAGTAACTGGTACCTTGCTGATATTAAATTGTTTGAAATTTTATTTTTACAACACAGACACGTTAATGAAATTTAACATCTAACAAGCATCTGTAGTCAGTACAGGCTACACCTCAGCTAACACTAAATAATAAGTGTTAAAAGGAATTTCTTAGCACCTATTACAATTGAAATAACTATGCAGCTTGTTTGAGCTGATCATAATACACAAAATAGTATGTCCTACATTACTAAATTGGAACATTGGACTGTCTAAAATGCTCAATTAATTGTATGAGGGATATACAGTAAGTAATGCAACAATTGTTCAGAAAGCAGGTTGGTTCTATTCAGGATTCCGTAACACCATATTATTTCCTATCATCTTTGATACAAAACCTGTGTTTTCAACATAATTTCTGTTCAATTTGATGGCCTTATGCCACCTTTCTGGGAGGCCTTGTATACCTGTGCTACACCAATCTACTGATTGACATTGGTGCCATCTTGTTGCTTCAACAACTACCCTATCATCCACACACTGCTTTCTGTAGAGAGCGTCCTTCAATGGATAGTTCTTCCTTGTCCACACAACAGTCTGGATATCGCGCCTTCTGGCTTTCTTTTCTTTGTCCCAATGAAGTATGTGTGCTCCTCTAAAGTGCGCAGACTTGGTGCAGTGTTGCTATGCCATGGAGAAGGAAAAGTTCATTTCAATTTCTGTGGTGATCTACATGCTGAAGTCATTTTTCAACTTCCTCCTGGTAGTGCAGAACACTACATTATGATGGAGGTAAGCACAAAGAACAACAACTTCAAAATTTCAGATCACCACCATGACTTCATTGGTTGAGGATGCAGCTTTGAACTTTTTCTTCAGAGGAGGTGATGTGGCACTACTCTGTGGATTGCTGTTTTGTTTCTCAGTTCAAAGTGTTTCACCATCTGACAAATTCAACAAAAATTATCACTATAACCCTCCTAATGCACAGTCTGTTTGGCACAGATGGTTGTTCGTTGGTCTTTACCATCTCTAGTTTGCCGGAACAGAGCAAGGCACATCTTTGATTACCCTAACTGGTGGACAACTGTGTCTGCACTAACAACAGACATGTCCAGCTGAGAAACAAGGTGTTCCATCCATTGTTATTGGCAGATCACCATCAGAGTGTTCGCATGTTCCGACATTGCAGAGTCACAACTGTCTGCGAATGGCACACACCTTTTTTCCACTACCAGGTCTCTGAAGATATTCTGCAAGTGCCTATGAATAACTGTGATGGTCTGCTTTTGCACTGAAAACTCAACAGGTCCTTGCTTGGAACATACCTCTGTTACAGACAATTTTTAAGGCACAATTAGTGCTGCCACTTAATGGAACTTTGTGGAATATTCCTACTTCAGCCCCTATAGTTTCATCATATCCAAAGATGTTTCGTGCACATTGTTTTGAACTGGAATAGAAACATGAATAGAAATATGTTCCATTACTTAGTGAATGCCCCTCCTACATTGGGTTACAAATGCAGACTGTCATTATATAGAAAAGCATCATACAGAAATATCAAAGTTGAGAGAAACTAGAATTTTAGGAAAACATACTGCTATTGTGGTAATGGTATGAACGTGCGCAGATAACAATTTAACCAACACAAAATATGGTAATTGCCTGTATACACAGGTTACCTAACACATGGTAAATATAACATTCCACAAATTCCTCTGAGTTTCTAAATTATGCTAAAGTAAGTTTTCTATGAATAAATAAAATTTAAAAACTAATAACAATCATATTTACAATGTCATTAACAAACTTCCATACCTTCTTGACCAGCAGTTATTGCAGCTACATTTAACAATTTTGATTATATGCACGTCCACAGCCTCCAAATATGATAATCATTTTGTAAAAGAAAACATCGTCCACTGTAGACTGTACTGAAAAATATGCACCATGTTCCATGAAATGTGATATACAGAGAATGCACAGCCCACACACACAGGCACACATGAACAACAGTATGTTCTGTATCAAATACAAAGGAAGGAGCAGTACAGTATGTGAAAATATCCATACCTAGTATAATTTAAGAATGAAGATCCTGTCCTTTCACCTCAGAACCATACTGGATCATGTGTAAACTACAACTAATCGAATCTACCAGTAACATCAACACACAGAATGAGGGATTAATCAGCTCTTCCAATTTCCACCACAGACACATTAAAAAACAATATACAAGTCTTCCGATACTGTATGCCAAGGCACATTACATAGTTTTCTGTTGTGCCAATTAGTGTCAGTTGAATCTTACATTCTAAAATAGACCAAAATGGTATAAATACTGTTACTGGAATGTTAGCAACAACTATATGCAGTGAGACGACTGATAATATCCAGTCACTCACAATTGGCATCTCATACTTTACTATACTAATATGATGCATATTATATAATACTAAAGTGCTCTGTCAATCTTGAAAGATTGCTGCTTAGTAGAAATGTATGTACATCATGAACTGCTTTTTCAAGTTTTAACGCATGTATCCTTGTAGCAGACTACTAACATTCTGATTATTAGGACAATGGCACAATACATTTTAGCAAACACGTGTATCCATTAATTATCTGTGAAGTACAGTTAGAAGAGAAACCTATAACTTAAATTTCTAATAATACTTAGTAATCATTTAGGATATATACTATTGTTTCATCTGCATAAGAGAATTTCAGGCATGAGTGATGAGCCACATTATTGTAAAAATATGCTCAAATTATGATGCACAACAAGTATCTTCCATATAAAACATACTCAGTACGTTTAAGGAATCAAACTACAATGTATATAACAACTTCATACTTCTGACTGCTTTGCAAATGCACAAGTATGTTCTGACATTTAGCATTTAGGAGAGGTTTGAAATTATGTTTGAAGTTTTTGGAAATCACGAAGTGCTCTCATTATGAAACATTGGATATTTACAGTATGTATAAATAGCGCAACTCGAGCAACACTGCTGCAAGATGTGCATGGACAGTTTCTGGCTGTAATACTCGTCCTACAGGGTTAAACTTTTGTTGCAACATATAAGTACTAAATTATGGCAGGGGTTTAAATTCACTCTACATTTGTATTAAATACTGAAAATCAAAGAAAGCACTTATATAGGCTACATGCAACTGGTACTGTGTGTCATGAACCGGATAAGTCATCTAGTTGTACAGCCAGAACAGAGTTTGGGTAAAGAAACACCTTCTGTCCTTCCGAGTCCTTCAGCGTATCTGATTTATGCTAAGATCTGCCTGCAGTAGTGAATGGTGTATAGTGGAAATTTACCATGTTTACATATAACAGAATATCTGTCAAACACAGTCTCCAATAACATTTCACAAAACTTCTGTAACAGGTTCATTAACTCCCTTCCTGCCAATATAAACATGTTAAATTTTATGCAATTTACATGAACTCACAAAAAGCCAGACAAAACACCCAGTGACACTGAATAACCAGCATATTATCAGTTGATACCATCTAGTTATTGGGCATTGACATCCACTGCAAATCATGCAAGTAATGTCACATTTATCAGACTGAGCAGAGAGTCAGATCAGCAGCTTCTGTTCTCTCATTCTGGATGAGGAAGGGGTCACACAGGTAGCTTATTCTGCTTCTGTGCACTCTATAGTGTCACATAGAAATATGCCCTGGGGTAACTCTTCCTTAATCAAACTATAATCTCCCTACTGAGCAGTGAAAATAGTCATATATAGAATGAGTCCATCAAACACTCATTGCAAATAATTTAGCCAGCTGAGAATATTTGCTACTGCTTCTCAACACTTATTTTCTCTAACGTGTAGTGTTCCTGGAGACTGGATCCTTTGTGACAGAACTCAGCAACTCACAGTTGTGGCACTAAACAAAGAATTATGTACACTGTCTCTGCTGCAGCGAGATGCTATGTATGCTGCTGTAAAAATTCTCGACCTCCTTCCCACTGAGCTGAAAATCTTATGGAATAGTAAATATCTATTAAAAACTAAATTACATAACTTTCTCTTCAATCACTATGTTGTAATATATGTTTATAAACTACTTATCCAACATAAGATATACTTTTATTAACCTTCTGTCAGTTATGAAGCTTGTTAGCTATATCAGGGGTCAATGTAGCTTCACAAGTGCACGTGTCAACCTCAAAGGACTTTCCATGTGATCCCTGGGTGGTACTACAAAAGAGAACACAACTGGCTAATCTCCCAACTACATGAGAAGTGCATACGTCAGGAAAGCAATGACTCATCAATAGCTCTTTACCTGTGCCAAACATCTACAGAAGTGAGACCAAGTATTAAAACATGTCAACTAAACATTGAAGCATTAGTTGAACCAAAGGCCTAATTCTAGGAAAGATACTCTTTATCCATGTTATCAACATGGTTGTCCAACAATGAAGTCATACAAATAATGGAGATCAGCTATGTGCAAGAAGAAAGTGACTAGAAAGTGATGTCATAGTTACAAAGTACCACTGTAACTAATGAAGGGAGCAGTACCCATACATCTTTGAATCTAATATCCCCGACAACATTAACGTACAGTAGCACACATGGCAAAAAATGTCAATAGAGGTTGTGGGTGAGTGGTAGTGTGTACTGGAGAAAATGAAATCCACCAAGAAGTCATACACTATGAGGAAGTGTCGATGGAATAAATAGAGGGCTTCTACTGCACAACATTAATGCAGCATTAAGCAAAGTAGAGACTAACATTGATAATGCAACTCAAATAATTGTAGATAACGCAACTTTCAGGACAATCAGAAAAGGCCACAGGATGTATGCCATGGTTGGGTTCAAACAGTTCAGTTCATACATTTATTTCAGAGACATTAAACGAAACAGGGCAAAATAGACACATGCATTAGCCACATGTAATGTTAAGCACATATCTGGGTCATTTGTGTAGCCAAAAATTACTCCAAAGGTGAAGAACTTTAAGCCACATTCTTAAACAAATTTTGGTTTTGTGAAAAGCAACAGGACTAAAAACCAAAAATTCCAACATATGCCGGAGAAAGAGTGCAAAAATAATGGCTAGAATTTCCACAAGTCCAAGTCATAATATGAGAAGTCGTGATTCAGCAAACTAAATAAAGTTTTGGAAATGGATCACTCCAAAATGAAGTAGTTGGAAATGGATCAGAAGTCACAATTAACACTACCAAGTGCAAACTTTCCACTGAAGTGAAAGAAGATTTATAGAGGGAGGAAACACAGCATCATAAACACATTTTAATGCCTTTTGTGGAGGTCCAAATATGCTGAATTATGGATGTAACAGCCATTTTGTTGGGCAGAATGGGAATTATTATGGAAAATATACCTCATTGCATTTTCGGTATTTCCTGTTAATATATTGCCATTGCTGTAAACAATCAAAGTAAACCCATTAAGGATACTGGGTTCTTTTAATTGGTGGAAAAACCTAAATTTTTAATGACTTTATTAAATTCTATAGTCTTTCCCAATTACCTTGATATATGTACATTATAGGGTTTCAAATGAAAAATGAACCACATATAGCAAATTTTAAAGTTATGGACACGTATGCCACCACACCCCCTTTATTTCTGTTGCAAAAAACAGTATTATTTTAGGAAGAACAGTGGACTTTCTGTTTCCAGTGACTATTCGTATGATGCATTGTATATGTTAGTAACAGCGCAGGTTTCTAGTGTCTGTAAATGATTATCTTTGTTAGTATTTACCACTGTTCTGCTGAAACAGTTCACCCACGTGTTACTGAATGTCTGTTGCCCAAGTGCTACATATATGACAAAGCAAGCCACACTGTTGAAAGTAACTTATGTATCATTTCTTTGGGGAGAAATTCCCACCAGTGATTAAAATGTTTTGTTAACAATGATGCTGTCTGTAGTGGATTTGTTGTTGGTGATGAGGGCATTTTTTCTTCTTTGATAAAGGAAGTGGGGAAATGTAAGCAGTGTGATGGTGTAGGCTGTCTGGAAATAACTGAACAACAAGGTAGCAGGAAGGGTTTAGCATCAAAAGTAGCTGTTCTGTGTACATCCTCCAATAAATAACCTCAAAAATGACTTTGAACATTGTGCATAATACATATGGTGTGAATCTAAAGTTTGTGCCTGCATGTGTGCAATACAAAAAGGGAAAAGGCTACTCAAACATTTTGTGGTTTGATTGACCTTCCTCTTCCTCAAACTAGGTTCAACAAGTACATAAAAATACTTTTAGGTGTCTTGACAGTTGCGCCTAAGGCATCTACAAATGTGCAGTTAAAGAAACTGTAAATATTAGTGGAACCAGGGACATTGCCATGTCCCATCAAGTGCAACAGCAACGTCAAGGACATGGTTTCTTGAATGGTGTTTTAAGTGGTACTTCTCTGGAGAATGGAAAAGTTGTTGATGATGAGTGCTTATCTAAGAACTGCCACACCTGTGATGGTAACACTGAAGTATGTATTGAACATCAGTGTTCTAAGAATTATGGTGGTTACAGTGGTGGTACGGAGTGTTATGGAGCTCTAAAAAATATTTCAGAGGTCGGTGCCCACTTATAAGGTTACATATACGAAGTACCTAGGCGATGGGGACTCTAAAGCTTTCAACAAAATTAATGACTTCAGTGTCTATGGTGACACCTTAGTAACAAAACTGGAGTGTTGTGGAAATATGCAAAAGAGGATGGGTGCTAGATTGAGGAAGCTATGATGAGAAACAAAAGGAAAGTTGCCTTCGGATGGAAAATCTCTGTCTGGCCAAAGCAGATTGACAGAAACTGAAATAGACCTTCATTCAGAGGTGCATGTCATCTAATGGTCAGTCCATAACAACTCTGAAGATGTTACAGCAATGAGAAAAGCAGTATGGGCTACCTACTTTTATGAGTTGCCCACAGATGACAACCCTGTTCACGGACTTTGCCCTAGAGGAGCAGATTCTTGGTGTGGTTACAATAAAGCAGAACAACAAAAAAATAAATAAATAAATAAAAATTTTTCAAATATATTGTTATAAGCATTCTCTTCCTGAGCCTGTTATGAATAAAATAAAACCAATTTTTAGAGATGTGAGTGACCTTGTTTTGCTTAGTAAATGTCTTCATGGGGGCACTCAGAATAAAAATGAAAGTTTCAACCATTGCATATGGGAAAGATTACGCAACAATGTTTTTCTAAGACTAAATACATTAAAAATGGTGTACTAGATGCAGTGATATGTTTCAATGATGGAGTGATAGGAAGGTTGGAAGTTCTGAGAAATTTAGGCATTAAATGTGGATCTAATATGGAAGATCAATTGCTTGTGTGTGACGGACAATGGGTGCATGAAGCTGAAAGATTCAGCTCTTGGAGTTACCTAAGAAGCAAGAAGTGCTAAAAGGAGGGCCAAGAGGGAGCTTGAAGATGAAGAAATGCTGCAGGGTGAAGAATATGCTTCAGCAATGTTCTGAGGCACGATTTAATTGGACTCATCTTCATTCACAATTTCCCACAACCTGTATTTTTCAGATTTCAGGTACAAATATTTCCTGAAGTTATATACCATTGCTCTAATATTTTTCTTTAACTTGTAATAGTCGATAGTTAGGTAGTAGGTATAAGGTATATTGCAGAATCAACTAAATTATAGAAAATGTAACATTTTTATTAGGATAAAAATTGTAAAGGTTAAAATGTAAGATACAATGTTTTCATACTTCTAATATACATAATAGGTGGAATTAAATAGGTCTAGCACCTCAGCCATATCATCATGCATATCTGGTAAAAATTTGGTCTCCTTCAAATGTGCAACATTGGATTAAAATGGCATGTCAATTTGAGGAAGCATTTTGGGAAAAAAGCGTTGCATCAATTTCTATGTAATCTTTTTGAGTAACCCTAAGCAGGTTCAAAAATATTGAAAATACTTCTAATTTATTTAGAAAGTGTGCTGCATTATCTGATATCAACAACAAAAAATCTGTGAAACATATACAATATAAACAGTGCCTGAAAGAAATAGGTGTTGATTTTCACATAATATGGAGTCGGAAAAGTACCCTGTATAATTGAAGACCAGGCACTGTTAAAATTCAGAATTCAGGAAAGTATGTGTGAGCAGAGGGTATTCATTTTTGGATCACTTAATATCAGTTTCTTTCTCAGAATTGACCGATTCTGAATAGCTTTGTAAATGCATTCCCCTACACTTCATTTCTGTCTGACTAGTGGAGGGAACAGAAGAGAAGAGTGTTTCAGGATTCAACAAGGGAGACGATTAGGGAGCTGCAATCATTAATATGAGCTTATTCATTTTTGACAAAAGGGGGAACTGCAACTTTAAGTAAGTCTGAGGAAGATGCTGAGTTCCAGGAGAATAATATTGATGAAGATGCTCTGACTAATCCTCACAGTATGATTCAAACATTAGTGGACATGCCTCTAGCCAAATGGAAGAAACAGGTAAAAATATTAAGGTGTTACGTCTATGTATTTTAAAAACACCTGGTCTGATCAGATGTTGCACTTGTAAAACTGTAGTTAAGAATCATGAGTCATTCCATAGCATACTGTATCCAGTATCCTTGCCCTAGAAAGCAGTAGTTAAAGTAATTAAGGGGCACTCAGAATAAAAATGAAAGTTGGAGAATCAGGTAATTTAACACTCAAATAGTGAATGTTCTAATCCGATCCACACTGTAGCACAAAGGGATGGCAGTGTGAATTTACTAACTGATGCTCATGGTGCAGTGATGTGGTTTACTGTGCAATGTGACCAACTGGAAGATGAAGGTATAGCTGGAAAAACACAGGCTTTCTGTTGAATGGAACATGTTACGTGTTTAAACGAATACCCTTCAGTCTGTCAGGATCATCAGTGGCCTTTATGACAGAACTCACAGAAGTTCTAACAGAAGAATTGACACACTCAGCATTATGTAGGTCATATTCTAATTGGTGCTGCCTTTAGGGAGAACATTTAGACACACTGTGCTATGTAATTTAAGCATTTAGTGGAGCATGAGTCACATTAAAGATGGATAAAAAAGAATTCGCCAAGTCACAAAACAATTTCCTTGGGCACATTTCTTTGTGCAGGATCATATCTGATCTGACAAAAATAGAACCAGAGGGAAAATTTCCTGCGCCAAAATACTGTAGACAACTGAAAGTCACACAGTATATGTAATTTCTATCACAGTTTTCAACCTCAAAGTTGTTCATCTTCACAAGTCGATATTCCTTATTCCATTTCCAAATGGAGATCAAGAAGCATTTAAGTTAATTAAAAAACCAGCTGTGTGAGGCACCGATACTTCATCATTCTAATTTAAGCAAAATTTCTACATTGGTTCCAATTTTGTTTATTTTTCCCTTGGTGCAGGAAAGTGTGAGGGTAACTGAGTCATTGAAAATTTCACTGTAGCATTCACAATTAGTGTACTCACAAACTCAATCACTCACTGGGAGACGTAGTACATAGTTACTGGAAGAGATGCACTTTGCATGGCAAAGTTTTGCTGTTACTGGGATGTCATATTGTCACATGTAATAAAACACTTTGATTCTTACTAAATTGGTGACTACTATCCAGCAGACCAAACCAATTGAGAGTTAGATGTTGAAGGTTGTGATTTTTAAATTCAGTGTATACCAGTACAACAAAAATAATATCTCAGCAAAACCAAGTGATAATTCTTGTTGAGAGAAACTTAGGAGGTGAGCATCTTAGAGAAAATTTTGTATGTAATACCAGATGGGAGTAGGTGGTGGTTGAAATTCTTAAGAGGAATAATACAAATATGGTGATCCTGATGCAGAAAATGGTTTTAATGGAAGCATTAGTTTCTTGTTGGGGAAAAAAAAGAAAGAAAAAAGGAAAAAAAAAGAAAAATAAAAGAAGAAAAAATAAGAAAAAAGGAAAAAAAAGAAAAAAGGAAAAAAAAGAAAAAGGAAAAAAAAAGAAAAAGGAAAAAAAGAAAAAGGAAAAAAAAGAAAAAGGAAAAGAAAAGAAAAAAGAAAGCAAAAAAAATTGTGCTCAATGATGGTAGAAGAGCAGGTGCTTTCAAAATGTGGCTGAACATTTTACATCAACTGCATTCACAATCACCCCCCCCCCCCCCCCCCTCCCAAAACGACGAAGTGTGGGAGCCTAATTAGCAAAAGTAAACCACAAAAAGTTTAGCTCTCACCTCCTCCTTTTATTTTGAAACCTGGAAGAAGTAGTAGCATTTATTTCCTGTCTCTATGGTGTTTGACCTGTGTCACTACCGTGTTCAGGTCACTGGCAGGACCTCCATTATTTACAGAATTTAACCTGTTTTTGCTTTTATATTCATTCAAACAGCAATTTGTGGATTAACATTTACAAGAAAGATAAATGAATAAAACAAGAGAAGAGTAAAAATGATCTATAGAGCAGCTATCACATTTTCAGTTCATGCAGAATATAAAATGTAATATGTACCTACAAATAATGGAGATACAAAAAGGTATCAGATTATATAATGGTAAGACAGAGATTTAGGAACCAGGTTTTCAATTGTAAGACATTTCCAGGGCCAGATGTGGATTCTGACCACAATCTATTGGTTATGAACTGCAGATTGAAACTGAAGAAACTGCAAAAAGGTGGGAATTTAAGGAGATAGGACCTGTATAAACTGACTAAACCAGAGGTTGTACAGAGTTTCAGGGAGAGCATAAGGGAACAATTGACAGGAATGGGGGAAGGAAATACAGTAGAAGAAGAATGGGTAGCTTTGAGGGATGAAATAGTGAAAGCAGCAGAGGATCAAGTAGGTAAAAAGACAAGGGCTAGTAGAAATCCATGGATAACAGAAGAAATATTGAATTTAATTGATGAAAGGAGAAAATATAAAAATGCAGTAAATGAAGCAGGCAAAAAGGAATACAAACGTCTCATAAATGATATTGACAGGAAGTGCAAAATGGCTAAGAAGAGATGGCTAGTGGACAAATGTAAGGATGTAGAGGCTTATCTTACTAGGGGTAAGATAGATACTGCCTACAGGGAAATTATAGAGACCTTTGGAGAAAGGAGAACCACTTGCATGAATATCAAGAGCTCAGATGGAAACCCAGTTCTAAGCAAAGAAGGGAAAGCAGGAAGGTGGAAGGAGTATATAGAGGGTCTATACAAGGGCGATGTACTTGAGGGCTTTATTATGGAAATGGAAGAGGATGTAAATGAAGATGAAATGGGAGATATGATACTGCGTGAAGAGTTTGACAGAGCACTGAAAGATTTAAGTTGAAACAAGGCCCCGTGAGTAGACAAAATTCCATTAGAACTACTGACAGTCTTGGGAGAGCCAGTCCTCACGAAACTCTACCATCTGGTGAGCAAGATGTATGAGACAGGCGAAATTCCCTCAGACTTCTAGATGAATATAATAATTCCAATCCCAAAGAAAGCAGACATTGACAGATGTGAAAATCACCGAACTCTCAGTTTAATTCGTCACAGCTGCAAATTACTAATGTGAATTCTTTACAAACAAATGGAAAAACTGATAGAAGCTGACCTCGATGAAGATCAGTTTGGATTCCGTAGAAATGTTGGAACATGTGAGGCAATACTGACCCTACGACTTATCTTAGAAGAAAGTTTAAAGAAAGGATAACCTACATTTCGAGCATTTGTAGACTTAGAGAAAGCTTTTGATAATGTTGACTGGAATTCCCTCTTTCTAATTCTGAAGGTGGCAGGGGTAAAATACTGGGAGCGAAAGGCTATTTACAATTAGTACAGAAAGCAGATGGCAGATATAAGAGTCGAGGTGTATAAAAGGGAAGCAGTGGTTGGGAAGGGAGTGAGACAGGGTTGTAGCCTGTCCCCGATGTTATTCAATCTGTATATTGAGCAAGCAATAAAGGAAACAAAAGAAAAGTTCAGAGTAGGTATTAAAATCCATGGAAAAGAAATATAAACTTTAAAAGAATTACAATGTCATCGGCGAACATCAGGGACAGCAAAAGACTTGGAAGAGCAGTTGAACAGAATGGACAGTGTCTTGAAAGGAGGATATAAGATGAATATCAACAAAAGCAAAACGAGGATAATGGAATGTAGTCGAATTAAGTGGGGTGATGCTGAGGGAATTAGATTAGGAAATGACACTTAAAGTAGTAAAGGAGTTTTGCTATTTGGGGAGCAAAATAACTGATGATGGTCGAAGTAGAGAGGATATAAAATGTACACTAGCAATGGCAAGGGAAGAGTTTTTGAGGAAGAGAAATTTGTTAACATCGAGTATATATTTAAGTGTCAGGAAGTCGTTTCTGAAAGTATTTGTATGGAGTGTTGCCACATATGGAAGTGAAATGTGGGCGATAAATAGTTTGGACAAGTAGATAATAGAAGCTTTCAAAACGTGGTGCTACAGAAGAATGCTGAAGATTAGATTGGTAGATCACATAACTAATGAGGAGGTATTGAATAGAATTGGGGAGAAGAGGAGCTTGTGGCACAACTTGACTAGAAGAAGGGATCGGTTGGTAGGACATGTTCTGAGGCATCAAGGGATCACCAATTTAGTACTGGAGGGCAGCGTGGAGGGTAAAAACCGTAGAGGGAGACCAAGAGATGAATAGACTAAGCAGATTAAGAAGGATGTAGGTTGCAGTAAATATTTGGGAGATGATGAAGATTGCACAGGATAGAGTAGCATGGAGAGCTGCATCAAACCAATCTCAGGACTGCAGACAACAACAACAACAACAACAACAACTAATGGTGTTCAGTTACTACTATCTGAACAACTGTGTTCTTCACATTTGCGATATTTGAAAATCCATATGAAATTTGGAATGGTGGTCAGGCATGCGCTAACTGTGGATGAAGGATGTCATTGACAAGATAGTTGAGGAGGGAGCAGGTCGAGCATGTGTCATCGTCTTTTGGTCGCTGTTCTTGCCTGGGTAATGCAGTAAGAGCTTCAGCGTATGATGCGTCATCTGTGTGCTGAAGTGGTCAGTGCATCGGTTTGGAACTTGGTAATGTATATTCATTCTGAATACTGATTTTTGGTACTGAATAGCAATTCAGCAATAACTATTAAAAGTGATTAATTTTTCCTGTCAACATTGTGGCACACAGCACAAGGACACTAGCATATGTTCAATGCTGCCTGTACACGCTCTGCTTCTTCTGACTGCACTGCTATTTCAAATCACATTTATTACACTAACTATAATATTAACCTCTGTAGTTGTCAGTACATCCCTATCCCAATAGCCTGTTACCATATCATCTGGTTTAATATTTGACATTTATTGGTGTTTTGCAATTTAGTCATTGACTTTCCCTTGTGATTCTCATATTTCTTTAGGGCACAATGGAAGGTTACGCAACCAGACACCTACGTTAGTAGTGAAAACACTAAAGCAACATAATTTACTCGAGTGGAACTATATAGTTCCAGAGGCCTCAAACACCAATGATATATACATGGAGACTCAAAAGAATGAAAATTAATTGTGAAAGGCAGGATTTGAACCCAAGCCCCCTGCTCATTAGGCAGATGTGCTAACCACTATAGTTAATAAGATGGCAAAGTGGTTTTGCATAACCTCACCAATTATCCTGCATGCTTCACTCGTCAATCTGAACTGCGATTCATGCCACAGCCCACTCAGTATTCCCCAAAAACTAACAGCACTTCATAGAGTCTCAGTATGTAGGTTGTTACTATAAAACCACTGGAGAACACATACACTACTGTAGTTTCATTTGCTTATTTTCGCTTTACAATTTTGTTACTATGAACAAAAACATTAGGTTGCACAGTAACCTGACAAATGCCAATAGATGAATGAGATATGGACAACAGGTCCCACAGCTGCTGGTTCCTTGTCAGATCCTACTGCTGCAGCAAGTAAGTCCTCTAATGCTCCAGTACTTTAATTACTTTAAAGAGTAGTAAAAGGAGTGACCTCAGGAGAATTCTACCCCATGATGATGCCAGGGGTGCCAGATCCCCCCATGCCATCAGACTCAGAACCCAATTTAATCAACATTCTTCTAGTTCAATTGATAGAGGTGGAACAAAATTTTGGTCATCAACAGAGGATAGTACAGTGGTAGCAAGCAATGATGGGTGCCGTAATGAACAACACGACTCCCAACATTACGACGAGCTCCTCTGAGTACGATCATTTTCAGAGGCAAAATATTCGTCGTACAATTCGATAGATCACAAAAAACTTGCAGGTAAAAGACTTCAATGGCTCTCTTGTGCCCTACCTGTCACAATATTAGGGTTGATGTGCAGCTCCTCAGAAGTGGAATTGTGTATCAGCATGTGGCCTCTTCCTTATATATCCTGTCATGTGTTACTTTCGACCTACTGATTACAACCAGTGTAAGTTGATACCAAACAACATCACACTCAGAAATTTCCAACAATCTGACTTTTTAGAAGTCTTGCCCATTTCCTCAGATACATGGTTCCAAAGAAATAATAGTCTCCGACAATCCATGTAGTCCTGCACAACTGGTTATCACATATTTGACTAAGTTACTTGTAAGTCTAAGACACATGATATCAGAAAACCATTGCATGGGTGATATTTAAGCATTCCATACCCTTCTACAACAACCAGAATTTGTTAAATTTGTTTCCTGAGTGATAACATCGAGTAGCTATGGAGGGCACTCAAATGTCTTGCTTCAGCCATACAGACCAAATAACTGAATTTCACTCGGTTATGGTATTTATATACCATCAAACTGCCACACGCATTGGCTCTGGTACCCCCACAAAGGAATAAAAGCAATTATGTCAGTTAAGTTCAGCAAAAACAGCCATTACTAGCAGAGATCAGTGGCATATAATGATAAGATTGTTAAGGTTACATTCATGACCCCAGGAAATAATCATTTGAGAGAAAGTCTCTCCCAACAGTGACAAGCCAAGTGGTAATTGGCAACAGTGAGGACAGAGGGCAGAGATAATGAATAACTAGTTTCGCTCTTTTAGTGATATTGCATATGGTAGGTGCGAGAAAGATGGCATCTGGCCAAATCAATTACAACCAATAATGAAATTTAAGAGAACAATTGTGAGGGAGGAGGAAAGGTTGAATGTGAATTACTTTGAACTACATGTGGCAATGACCTAAGTTAGCAGCAACTTTTCTCACTATTGCACTCCTTACCCAACACACAATTTTAAGGGTAGATTATTTAAGTGAACAAGAAGCCCTAATCAATTTCAGCGGTTCAAAAATAAAGCTCACAGTAAACGGTATCTGTGTGTTGTTAAAGAAAGCTGCATCAAACCATACTTTCGACTGAACACAACATGGACAAAATCTGGAAACTGTGTTTTGTGACAAGATATCTCAATTATGGTCAGATTAAAATTAGGACAGCTTACATTTGTCACTTTCTGCTGCACTGCTGTCACATTGTCAGCCTGCTGCAGCTCATTTATGGGCTGCACACAAAGATAGTGTGACACTTCACAAAGGCTGTTAATGTGTAACAAGAGCAATTTTCAAAATAGGCTCACGCATCTTAGGCTCATGGGCAGAAATTTGTATGTCGGTGCATGTACCTTGTAAGTAAATTTTTGAATGTCTCACCTACAGTTAAGGCACATTATACAAGCAAGCTATTGCAAAGATAATATGTAAGCATTTCAAAGGTTTCTACTAAAACTGGAGTATTACAACTTGAATTTTTGATCGTGATTCTTCCGTCACTGATGGAAGCTAGAGGTGTTGCCACAGCCATACAGACCAAGTAACTGGAAATCAAAGACGAAGATTTCTAAATGAGTACGATTCAGAGATCAGTAGCCTCAGATGCCAAAAATGCACAATGACAACAATTATGGCAGTAGCTTCAGTAGAAATGGCTATGAGTAGAAAAAAATTGTCGATATTGGATCAGCAGGATGAGGAAATAATCCTATGGGAGACAGTACCTCACAACAACAAAAGCAGCAACACCAATGACAACAATTACAAAGATGGTGACACAGGTGATAGTTGAGTCAACAGTCAGTGTAGAACACATGATGATGATGATTTGTTTATGTTGTGATCAACTGGGCAGTTATCAGTGCCTGTACAAATCCTTAAATTTACTCAATCCAATCTCACCACTTTCATGAATGATGATGAAATGATGAAAACTATACAAACACAGTCCACATGTGGAGAAAATACCCAACCGGCCCAGGAATCGAACCCAGGACCCTGTAATCCAGAGGAAGCACCATTAGCCACTAGACGGGTTAAACAGAGCAGACTTTGTAGCTATCACTTTTTACATCATGATGATATATGGGGATGGTATCTGATACACGTTGTTTCATTTTGTATACATCTACACCTACATACATACTCTGCAAGCCACGGTGTAGCGCATGGTTGAAAGTATCCCGTAACTCTAGTAGTCGTAACTATTTCTGTTCAACTTGGAAACAGAGCAAGGGGAAAACAATTATCTGAATTGCTCCATTCAAGCCCTAATTTCTCTCTATCTTACGTGAAATGTATGTTGCCAACAGTAGGATCGTTGTGCAGTCAGCTTCAAATAGTGGTTCTCTAAATTTTTTCAACAGTGCTCCTAAAAAAGAAAGTTCCCTTTCTTCCAGGGAGTCTCATTTAACTTCCCGATCTCTATAATACTCACATGCTGTTCAAACCTATGGGTAAAATATCTTGCAGCATGCTTCTGGATCTTTCTTTAATCTGACTTTGTACAGAACCCGCAAAGTCATTCACCCTTTTATTATTTTTTTAGGTGAGGTCTTGCTGTTTTGCATGAAGTGGTGTTCAGCAATACCATGTGTCAAGATGAGAAACCTCACTATTTCAATCACAAAAAATAATTGACGTTTGAATTGTGTGAAGGAGAAAAATTCAGTGCTAATTAGGTTGGCCCAGACATACCGAGGACATAAGCTGTCACACACACACAGTTGTAGGAGAAGATCTTTAAAATTAACACCAAGCAGTATTGAATTTCAGTGGTGCAAAAACAGACTGAGTGTAAATGGAATTTTTGTGTTATTAAGAGCAGCTGCATCAAACACGTATTTGCACTGAAGCCCACAACAAGAAAATGGTTTGAAAACTGTGTTTTGGGAAAAGATATCGGAACAGATTGACTGATGTTTCTCACTCCATCTAGATCATGAACTGAACTAGGATTCTTTGAAGGGGGTACAGGTGAGATCGGAATGTCATCCGGTTGAAAGTTCTTTAGATTCAGGCAGACTGTAACTTGTTTATATTTTGGGATTCCAACGTCACGAGAAAGGGAGGTAGAGAAAGAACCGGCACTAAAAGGATGCAACGTATTGGCGGAGGCATCGAATTCCTTTGCCATGCAGTGCAACACTTTGCAAATCCATCCAAAATTAAATGCCAACCTGGGACCCTCATAGATTTCTCGCATTTACCACTGGAGGGCATACCAGTAGGCTGGCACTGTGATGTTCATGAAATGTTTTCACTGTTTCAAATATGAACAGCCATCAGTTGTATAATGGAATGACAATCATGAAAATTTCTGCCGGACCAGGACTCTCAGCCAGATTTCTCCTTATTGCACAAGGTAGTCTTACCATTATGCTATCGAAGCACAATTCATGGGCAAACCCAGACTTCCACTTATTGTCAACCATGTGTCTTCAACTCTCACTCTTACATTCACTAGGTACACTCCTGTATGGGTGAAATATTGTGATTGAAATGCACATTTTGATTCAAATGTCACTTACCTGGTGTCAGGGGAGAGACATGCTCTGTGTAGTTAAGAAGTACAGTCCAGTGTTCCTTCGGACAGGCATGCATGTCCAAAGCAACAGTGCATCATAGTTCTGAGCATCACTAGCACTGCGTTACCCCACTCCAGTGTTCAGATTGCCACGCTTCACACACTGTATAAGGAACCACAGATAATTGCGATTACTATACAGGTATGACTAGCAGCTTTATTCTGACTTCAATCAAGGCTGTCAAAGAATGTGCAACAATTTTTGTAGCTGTGACATAAAATATGGGTGTAAAAAGTATTCAGGTATGTGTTGATACAAATACAACAGTTTTTTAACCAAGACCAGAGGCTTTTTGATCAATGTCACATCTGTGAAAGTTGTTGCAGAGCTATTTCACAGATAAAGGTATTGTGCTATGTAATGGACTGAAATTAAGAAGTTTCTGTACCATGTTCTTCATAACTAATCAAAAGAGTGGCCTAACATTAATAAACTGCATTACTGAGGTAAAACTTTAGTCTAACTGGCTGAGCAAGGCAGGATGTAAGGATTAAATCATGCCTATTTTCATGATGAATAGTCCAGTCCTTGAAGTACATTCTATGCAAACACACTAAGGGTTACTCTACTGGAGTCACTAATGACATACTTTATGTGCTGAACTACAGAATCCCGAAAGATAAAGGTTCACCTCTGTGCAACAGATTTGGAATCTGTATTACAATTCAGGAGAATACTATAAAAATTACTGTATGTCATATATTGAGAACATATCGACTGGTACATTGTTAAGCTGAAGGCTATTGGAAGTCAGCTTTGGAACTAGAGGATAGGAAATCAGACACAAAGCAGATAGCAGGCAGAGTGACAGTATTTAGAATACCAGAGGTAGATAGTATTGCCTCCAAATAGCAGGCACTAACAGTCCCAGGGTAGAATCTTCAGTTCAGAAAATTAAATGGCAGCCCCATCCACTGCCTAAATGCTGCTGAACAGTGTCACTTTAGAAGATGGCTGCCTACACACCCACCCACTTACCACCCACAAACACATAAAATGTCTTATTATGGGCAAGTATCAAGCCTGCTGCCTATGCTAACTGCAATTTAGTTTGTTTACACAGGTTAGAATCTGATGAGAAAGGGGAACAGTGCTGCAACATCACTCCCCACTCATGAGATGCCTCAGGGTAGTGCCAGGTGACATAGAACATGGTTGTTGCTAGTCGTAATACGAAGTGCAGTGACCTTCAGCATTCGTTGCTACAAAACTTGGAGTTAATTTAGTGGCCAGATCGTCACCACCTACACAATAGGAGAAGAGAAACGATACAAAGTTGCTAGCCCGAGACACCAGGGAAGTACAAAGCCACAATGCACAATGCATGTGGTATGGGTGGATTGGTTGGCGAACTACAGATAAGGAGAATTAGTGTGCTGCCACTATCCCTTAAAACCCCATATTTTTTATTCAGGGCAAGTTTTCGATATGACCATTGGGGCCCCAACTCCTTGTCATTTATAGCCAGCCTCTACTTCTACATTGCCCCAGCAGATTGCCACAACTCTGGATCTCTTATTATATTGGCCACAGTAGTGGAGAGGAGATGGTCCACTTCACATACAAGTGGTGGAAACTAGGGTCTCCATACCTGTACTGAGGGATTGCCAATCAACACTTACGTTTACTGGAATAATTTTTCTCTTGTTTTTCAAGCACGTGAATTGTCTCAATAATGAACCTTGCAAGAATGCCAGGGTTCTTGGCTTATCCCAAGCAGACGATATCAAGTACTGATACTGCCTGGTCTCTATCATGACCTCTCTCTTCAGACATTGGAAACCTTTCATATGCACACTAACACACAGTGGAAATTACAATGGGTTTATTACTGAAGTTAAATGAGAATCAATCATATAACAAAGTAATTTCCACTAGAAAAACATCATATGCTGCCAGCTGACCCAATCTAACACTTCTACAAGCATAGTTGATAATGCACTGCCACTAAGTCTTATTTTTTCATCCTATGCAGTACCAGTTCATTCAACACAAGATGGTATGTGCAAACTTGCAACCAGTGAGATCTGAACTTATGCATATTTGACAGAGTTGTCAAGTCCTAATGGTCTGTCTTATATCTATGATGTGCATCTTAGGTGGCTTTCCGTACCTTCACTTCTGCAAGATACCAAACGGCAACCCTCCAGAATTATGGAGGGGTACAAAGTTTAACAGAAATTATCATTGTTCAGAGCCAATAACTCCACTGACACTATGATCTCAAATAATAAGGAGAACAAGGCTACATTATCACATCTCCTCCACACGGATCAGCCAAACAGTACAGGTACAAGGCTGTAGACATTTCAAATACTGAAGTTGAACAACAGTTGCATTGCCCCATATTTGGTTCTTAATAACTAATACCTCGAACAGATACTTCTCTGAAAATGCACCTGTTCTGGTGAGAGAATTTTTTTTTACCACCCAGTCTCACAAGCTATTAAAAAGATTTCTCTAATGAAATTTTTGTGTTTTTCAAGCTTTTTGGCACTACTATTGCAGATATGATAGTATCCCTTACTACTAAATATACTGACAACCTTGAAAAAAAGTAAAAAAGTACAAGAGATTGTATAGCCATGGATAGTCATGAAATTATGCCAATATTTGGCATTTTGCATTTGACAAGTATAGAGAAAGATCAGCATGTAAATGCAAAAGAATTTCGCGAGTCAGGCAGTACACATATGAATATCCTGAATGCCATAATGAGCTACGAGACATTTCTGCTTGTAATACATTGTATGAGATTTGGTGACATTTCCACTCCAAATGAAAGGAAAAAAATTGACAGCATAATTGACTGCAAAGGAATGTGGACATTTTCTGACAGCAACCTGAAGTGATTCTATAATCCTGCTGATTATGTTACAGTCCATGAAATGTTGACTCTGTTTAGAGGCTGCTACTCCTGGACCCTATATATACACCACACAAACCCACAAAATATTCAATTAAAATATGTGCCATGAGTGACTGAAAAAAGTTTTATACCAGTAATATTGAAGTATATGTAGGAATGCAGCTAGATGGACCATTTCTAGTAACAAACAGCCCAGCAATAATTGTAGGAAGGCTTGTCAGTGACATCAAAGATACACACAGAAATGTCATCATTGACAATTGTCACACAAACTGCCAGTAGTGGAGGACACGGAGAAAAAATTGACCATTCTAAGCACTCTTCACAAGAAGTTAAGGGAGATACCTCTTGAATTTTGCATCTAAGAGACCAACCTGTGCTGTTTGGTCCCTTTAACCTCAAACAACCAACCAACCAAGACCAACCTGTGGGGTTTCAAAATGTTGCTTCCAAGCTAATAAATTCATTTTTTGTACCCAACCAAGAAGTAACTGTTTGCTGATACTCCTATCTACAATGCATGACATGGATGATATCAACCCCAAAACAGGGAAGCCAATTATCATTATTTTTTTACATTCACACTGAAGGAGGAGTGGATACTGTAGATAAAATGATTACAGGTTATTCTGTTTCCAAAATCAGAAAAAGTTGGCCTATGGTGTTATTTTATAGTAAGGTAAACACATCTGGGATAAATTGCCAAATTTTGTATTCACTTTCAAAACCAAAAGGAACCATAAAAATTTGATGTAATTTCCTGAAGAATTTAGCATTTCCATTAACAAATGAACACTTAAAAAATAGATTGGAAATCATATCACTCAGGAGTAAAATTCGGAGTAGGTATTAAAATCCATGGAGAAGAAATGAAAACTTTGAGGTTCACCGATGACATTGTAATTCTGTCAGAGACAGCAAAGGACTTGGAAGAACAGTTGAACGGAATGGACAGTGTCTTGAAAGGAGGATATAAGATGAACATCAACAAAAGCAAAACGAGGATAATGGAATGTAGTCGAATTAAGTGGGGTGATGCTGAGGGAATTACATTAGGAAATGAGGCACTTACAGTAGTAAAGGAGTTTTGATATTTGAGGAGGCAAATAACTGTTGATGGTCAAAGTAGAGAGGATATAAAATGTAGACTAGCAACGGCAAGGAAAGTGTTTCTGAAGAAGAGAAATTTGTTAACATTGAGTATGGATTTAAGTGTCAGGCAGTCATTTCTGAAAGTATTTGTATGGAGTGTAGCCATGTATGGAAGTGAAACATGGACGATAAATAATTTGGACAAGAAGAGAATAGAAGCTTTCAAAATGTGGCTCTACATAAGAATGCTGAAGATTACATGGGTTGTCACATAACTAATGAGAAGGTATTGAATAGAATTGGGGAGAAGAGGAGTTTGTGGCACAACTTGACAAGAAGAAGGGACTGGTTGGTAGGACATGTTCTGAGGCATCAAGGGATCACCAATTTAGTACTGGAGGGCAGCGTGGAGGGTAAAAACCGTAGAGGGAGACCAAGAGATGAATAGACTAAGCAGATTAAGAAGGATGGAGGTTGCAGTGAGTACTGGGAGATGATGAAGATTGCACAGGATAGAGTAGCATGGAGAGCTGCATCAAACCAGTCTCAGGACTGAAGGCCACAACAACAACAACAACAACAACAACAACAACGACGACGACGACAATCCTTTCAAATTAGGTTTTGAGTTAAAGTTTTGGGAACTATTTATTAATAGAATGTATTATTTCCTTTGAAATTTTCATCCTAGTGGAAGGATGATTGTTGTATCTTCATTTCTACGAAAATGTACTCTTTGTGCCTCCTACCAGCAACGTGTGAACCCATTTGTCTAACTACTGTTGCATTTTTAGCAGTTACATGGAAGAATGATTTAGCCAACAAGATTGCAAAGCATACTCAATGTCAAGAAATAAAGAAATTCAAAAGCAGATTTCCATATCCACTCTGTGAGGAAATATACTGAAGATGCACATATATTCCATCAAAAATAGCTAGTATGGAATTTTCCCTTACAAATGAGAAAATATGAAAATCCAGTGCAAAAGAGAACAGTGCCAATATGAGCAATTTACGTACAATGCATTTAAATCTTGCAGTCCAAACACAGATTTCTGAGCAGGAACAGAAATACACGAGAACACAGATCATGTGGTGAAACCATATACGATTTCATTTCGTATGATACAGAATCTGAAGTCTGTAGAAACCCTTACACTGCTGCACCTCCACCACCACTATTGCTCATTAGAGTAGTGCACTGTTCACTTGCTCTGTGTCCCATACAGAAGCCACTGATCTCAATCCTGCACCTCTACTGCCTGCAGCTGAAACAGAGATGTCCTTGGCAGGCAAATGTTTCTCATGTAGCTACCTACCTCATACTTATGCTGACACGTCCTTACTCACTAACTAGACCATTTCTAACAGCCACGCATTTTATTGGGTCCAGAGTTAGAAAACAAGTGTAACCAAGTATAACTTTCAAACACTCAGTTTGTGTGACTGTTTCTTCTTGTATCTTACCTACAAATGTGGTACCTCTACCACTTGTCTGGCACCAGCAATTTACTATAGCCACCTCGGAAAAACTAGTGGCTACATTGATGGTTCAGGTTCCACCATCACAGGTGCTACCCACGATGGTTTATATCATACAACGACTCTGCTGAAGAAGTGAAACATGAAAACTGGCTACACCAACACCTCATTGCATTCAGGATAATTGACACATAAACTTAAGGGTTTGTTGGGGATTCCTGCCATGTGTCCAACAGTAGTTGTGCTTTAAATGAACTGGCCTCACACTTTTGATGAAACGTGTAGTTTATCATCACCTTATAGCCACAAGCGCATTCAAATCAGTGTCACTTGGGTAGAGTTTTACCAGTAACACAGGCAGTCACATCAGTCTTATCAGGATTAGGTAGCAGAGCTGAAGGGTTTTAGGGCCGTAAGTGTCACTTTGCTCCTAAAAGCTCCACAGAATCTAACGCAGACTTTGCAGTTGATGATATGATCATCTGCCTAGTGCCGAATAAGGATATTCATCAGAGAACCCCTTGAAGTGAAGATGTGTCTTCAGAAAAATTTTTAATACTGGTCATTCTCTAAGTCCCCCATGCAGTAGCCTACCAAATCAAAGAACCAGGCAACGTCACCATCATTTACAGTGAACAACTTCTGCACATGGCACAAGATGATGAAGACATTGCTGCTCAAGCTGGGAAGCCTAGCTGAGATGGATAAACCCAATGATGATGCTGACAAGGAAACCGTGTGGCACTTGCAACAAATCCCTCTCACTTTGTGCGGCGTGAGGAGGCTGCTTGCCCCCCAGATGGTGAGAGTTGTGGGACAACAAAAACTACATGGCTTCAATTTGTCACACCCAGCCTTCCTCAATATGAATGGACCTTGACATTCATTCCATTTCATTATTGTCTACAGGTTAGAATGAACTTTTTATTTCAGTGTTGGCACTGAAGAAACCGTTATCTCCAAAAGTGAACAGCATATCAACTGTTTCACTCCTCTGCTCTCAGACTCGCACACAGATCAGCTCCCTCCGTCAGCAACCATCAAATGCCATGTGCTAAACTACAAACGAGCAGCATACTACAATTCTCACTCTGTTTCTGTCCACCACAGCTCATATGGTTGAACGGACTGCAGATGTGTATTCGGTTATTAATGAAACTGACACCAAAAATTTGTTTGGGTTCCATGCTTTTGTTACTTTTGAATTTTCTATAAATTAAAATATGTATCTTTTGTCAGATCTGGTTCCTTATCAAGACCTAGATTAATTGTGTTCTGAATTTTTGGATTTGTTTTCTGTGGGATTATGGTGTGTGAACAACTTCACAGCACAAATCAATGTAATAATTTGGCTTGACTGCATTTTTTTCATGTCCTTACATGAGTGAGTACAACTGAATCTCGAGTCACCAGGCATAATTCAGTTGCTTTAGACAAGTGAGTGGGCTACATGATTATTTATTTATTTAATGATAAAAA
Organism: Schistocerca serialis cubense; assembly: GCF_023864345.2. Taxonomy (NCBI): domain Eukaryota; kingdom Metazoa; phylum Arthropoda; class Insecta; order Orthoptera; family Acrididae; genus Schistocerca; species Schistocerca serialis. The sequence continues at coordinate 154,734,864 of NC_064649.1, read as the reverse complement.
AAAAAAAATAAATAAACAGGTGTGTCACCTCCAACTTTGTGGAGACATGAAATTTATCACAGTCATGTTATCGGCACATATCAGCTCGTGGCAGAAGGTGAGTTACTTGCAAAATTGCACTAATCCTTTTCCCAAACTGACTGGGGTATGGTCTCCCTCCAGGTTCCATTAAAAGACCAGACACTGCAGCTTTCCAGTTCACAGTACCACTCTCATGGAGGAGGCCAGCAACTGTGCATCTCTGCACACACGACTTTCACTCCTACTCAGCAGTCCACACAAAATTCGAACTGTTGACACCTGTCATGACCGCTTCAAAACTATGGATGTGTCAACTTTAGTGCACCACAGAGGTGCTGGCATCTGGTCACTTTTCCCCCCGAAGCAATGAGAGTTTGTAGTAACATACACACTACTGTACCTTTGCCATCACTAATGTACAGTGTGTTGGTATGTGTGCTGATTTGGGTAGCATGCTGTTCAGCTGTTGTGTGCCCCCACCCGAGAACCCTGACCTCTGTCCAACACCTTTATCACATGCAGACAAAAGCCTAGTGCATGGCATGTAGGAGCTCCAACTGGAAAACTTGTTTATGGTCTCTAAACTGTATTGTACTTATGCCCTCACACCGTGACCTAATAGGTATTAGGTTGGGGTATAATTTTGTAGCTTTTGTGTTTTGCATGTTGTTATTCCAATTGCTATGAATTTATTTATTGCTTATTTTTTTTTTGAGGTTCACCATTGCTTGTCAAGTTTATATATTGTCATTTTTTCAGTTAAAGGCACCTTAACCCATGATGAACTACATCAGTGTACTTGAGAACAGGGAAATACGATTAAGTGTGATCGTTTTACCATATGTTACATTTGCATGCAAAAGGGGAATATTCAAAAACTGTTTTTACAGGTATCGTGTGCTCCAAGCCAAAATCACAAAAATCGGCAGGGGTACATCTGTGCCTCACTGCTTGATCGGATTCTAGTGGTTCATTAAGAACACCAATGATTCCTATCCTGTATTGTCACTGGCCTTGAGAAATGGTGTGTCTATGCTAACACAAGGAAAAGAAAGGAATGACTGCGTTCAGACAAAGCAGCAACTCCCCATACAAAGATCTGCACACATCAACAAAAGATTTACAAAGAAAATACATTCATTTTAAACAACTACCACTTCTTGCAGATGCAATCTAAGAACAATGACCAGGAAGACTGTATGAAGTGATGCTGCTCCATGATAACAGCCTCTATCATTCTGCTAGACTGACAAAAAATATTGTACAGGAGTTTATTTTAGAAGTCATTCCAGACCAATCTGGTTCACTTAATCCTGTGCACTCACTCAGATTATCACCTTTTTTGCTCTCTGCATAACAACCTTTGAGAAACTTACTTCCTTTCTTTCTGGATGAAAAGGCACTGTGAACATGGATTGGTGAGTTCTTTGCCTCAAAACCACACAATTTCTAGTCACAGAGTAGTAAAGTTGCCCCAGTTTTGGCAGACTGTTGTAAATAGTGAAGAAAAACACATTACTGGTGACTGAAATCTCTTATGTGTGTGTCTTGTGTTTATCAAAATTGGAAAAATGATATGAACATATACACCAACCCAGTAGTTGCTTTCTTACTGCCATGACTTTCATCAAGTTCACCATACACACTATCATTTTCTCTCTAACAGATGTAAGTGAATGTCAAGCTCAACACACGCAACATATTAACAGTTCAATTTGGAGACTGTAAGATGCAGAAGTCCTAATCACATACGGAGGACAAGAAAAAAATCACACAATGAGATCTACACATTGGACTGAAAAACGTGGAGCACTTCAAATGGCCTAAGAGCATACCAGAATTGTGTTTCCAGAAGTCCCTGCACGAGTTTCAGTCCCCCTGCTGTCATGCACAAATGGAAATTGCATCTTTCATTCTGATATCGAAACTCCTGCTTTCTACACATTAGTTTGTGTGGTGTTTGTTTCCTTTTCTTTTGTTTTGTATTTGGGTGCAAAAGCAACTATAATGATATGCGCCCATATCAGAACTATACAACATGAAGACTAAGAGAGGAGGTAGAAATGACTACACTCTATTCACAATCGATGGAACAGAAGAATGCTAAAACAAAGATGTGGAGAAAAGTGTATAAAGTATGCCATAGAGTAATGGAGGTCCTGAAATAAAAATTACATGGTCTTCGCCATAATGCTTTTATGGATAAAAAGTAACACGCAGTCAACAGCTCGCTTGTCGTTTGCTAAAACGGGCGATAATTCCGATGGAAAACTCAAACAGGCACACAAACTATTAAAAAAAAAACTCCATTCTGCCAGGAAATGCCTGACATTTTAACATTGCACCCAATGTCCACAACATGCTGGGGGAGCGCCACTTAACAAATGGCAAAGGCTGAAAAGGCAGTGCAAAATACGCAGCCTAGATAAAATGACCTCATGAAGGGAGGGCTGACAGGAGTTTGTCCAAGCCACAGGGAGAATCTTAATAACCCAGAGCTTATTCCATTGAGTACCGAGCGAGGTGGCGCAGTGGTTAGACACTGGACTCGCATTCGGGAGGACGACGGTTCAATCCTGCGTCCGGCCATCCTGATTTAGGTTTTCCGTGATTTCCCTAAATCACTTCATGCAAATGCAGGGATGGTTTCTCTAAAAGGGCACGGCCGACTTCCTTCCGCATCCTTCCCTAATCCAATGAGACCGATGACCATGCTGTCTGGTCTCCTTCCCCAAACCAACCAACCATTATTCCATTGAATGGAGAACCAGTGAAGCTAAAGTGACACCACCTCCTGACAGATGGCAACACAGTAATCATTAGAGGGAATTTATGAACCAATGGGCTGAGGTAAAATCACTGCAGCCTTGGCACCAGTATCAGTAGCTTTGTTTCCTGCCACACTGACATGGGCGTGAACCCACACAAACATCTGAGGGGCTCTATCACGAGTGATCAAGTGACAGTTTTCCTGGAACGATTGCACTAAGGGATGGGTGGTGTACAGCCCACAGAGGCTTTGAAGGGTGCCGACAGTGTCTGACACATCTAAAAAGCCTGTGTCGCCAAATGTATTCAGTGGCCTGATACAGGGTGAAAAGCTACACTGTAAATACTGAGCAGTGCACCAGAAGCCAATAACTAAAGACGTTGGCACCAATGACAATGGTGTACCCAACACCATGGTCAATCCGAGAACCATCAGTATACACAAAGGTACAGTCACTGAGGAAGGAATACTTGGGAACACTATCTTCAGGAATAAAGGTGATTGACAAGAGAGAGGACACTTGGGCCTTGAAAACTCAGTCTTTGGAAAATTCCTCAAGGAAATAGTTCAGGCTGCCATGGAAGTCACCTGTGTAGAGAGTGCACAGGATACCAGTCACGGAGCAGGTGTCGTAGGTTTTCTCCAAATCATAAAACATGGTCATAATCTGGGATTTCTGCAGGAAACCATTCATAACACGGGTGGACATAGTGACGAGATGGTGATTTGCAGAACAGCGTCCTCGATATCCACACTGTGCAGTGGTTAGTAAATTGCGAGACTCGAGCCAACATACCACCCAGGCATAAATCATATGCTGCATCACCTTGCAAACAAATCTGGCAAGAGAAATTGGGTGATAACTAGAAAGAATGCGTTTGTCCTTACCGGGCTTAGGTATGGGTATGACAATGGCTTCCCACCAGTGACTGGGAAACGTGCATTCTGGTTGTCCACAAGAGAGTATTGTTCTCTCATCTCTCATATCATAGGCAGTACTGTGCCTCACAATTCAGAGAAAGGAAGGGTATCACTAGAGCCACCTCCATTCATTTCTGATGGAAGAAGGCCGGGTGACAGTGGGAAGAGCTTGAAATTTCCGCAAAATGATGACCTAAGGTGTTTGACATGCATTGTATAGACGAAGAGCAGGGAACAGAACGTTCTGCGGTGATACGGATAATGTTTGTAAGATATTCGACCTGGCATCACAATTGGGGAAATGTTGGTCATTGTAAGGACAATCACGATGAGGATAAAGGTCAAGGGGTTTCACCTCAGTGCTCTGGTGGCACGGAGGCTGGCCAGGTGAAGGTAGTACATGATGACACCATCGAAGAGTATCTCCGAGTCAGTTTAGGAGAAGACCGTTTGCCTTTGTTGGATTTCTTGAGCCTTTCCAGTTGGCAGAGGAAGTGTTAGATGTTGGTTGACTGAAAGGAGATAGGAAGTCTTCATGGGAGTATTTCATCTGTCCTTTCCAGCAGGTCGGTTGTGTATCTGGTGACTTCTCCCATTGTGGCGAGGGTTTGATGGCTTGTTGCACAGCTGGACAAGGGGCTGGTGATACTACCATGACAATGGGAGATTTCACAATCTCTGAGATGTATTTGAGGTCACATGTCTGCATGGCCATGTCCTTCATGGAGCAAGATGAAGCAAGAACCACATTATAAGTGCCTGACAGTAGGACACAGGGTTTTTAACTAGCCAGTAACTTGCGAGTGACCGGGTACGGAACTTTTTCCTTTACCCAGATCTCCTAGACAGCTGCTCATCAAAACATAACAGATAATTACGACAGGAGGTGGCATGATAACCATTGCAGTAGATGCAGCAGCAAGGTGGTGGCAGACAATAGGTCTGGTTACCTTCCCTACATCAAGTTACACAGTTGGCCGCTTGTCAACAAGACTATAAAGTGTATCTAAAAACAAAGATGATGTGACTTACTGAACGAAAGTGCTGGCAGGTCGATAGACACACAAACAAACACAAACACACACAAAAAATTCAAGCTTTCGCAACAAACTGTTGCCTCATCAGGAAAGAGGGAAGGAGAGGGAAAGACGAAAGGATGTGGGTTTTAAGGGAGAGGGTAAGGAGTCATTCCAATCCCGGGAGTGGAAAGACTTACCTTGGGGGGAAAAAAGGATGGGTACGCACACACACACACACACACACACACACACACACACACACACACACACACACACACACACACACACGCGTCAATCCACACATATACAGACACAAGCAGACATCTCACAAGCAGACATATTTAAAAACAAAGAGTTTGGGCAGAGATGTCAGTCGAGGCGGAAGTGAAGAGAACAAGGAGATAGCCTCGACTGACATCTCTGCCCAAACTCTTTGTCTTTAAATATGTCTGCTTTTGAGATGTCTGCGTGTGGATGGACGTGTGTGTGTGTGTGTGTGTGTGTGTGTGTGTGTGTGTGTGTGTGTGCGCGAGTGTATACCCATCCTTTTTTCTCCCTAAGGTAAGTCTTTCCGCTCCCGGGATTGGAATGACTCCTTACCCTCTCCCTTAAAACCCACATCCTTTCGGCTTTGCCTCTCCTTCCCTCTTTCCTGATGAGGCAACAGTTTGTTACGAAAGCTTGAATTTTGTGTTTGTGTTTGTTTGTGTGTCTATCGACCTGCCAGCGCTTTTGTTCGGTAAGTCACATTATCTTTGCTTTTAGATATATTTTTCCCACGTGGAATGTTTCCCTCTATTATATAGCCTATAAAGTGTGGTTGAAATGATGACACTGGGAGCAGCACTTCAGGTTCATAATCTACAGTCAGACTGTGATAACTTCATAGCCTGCTTTGATCCTGGACAGATTCTCCCACTGTAACAAAGATGGGAAAAATAGTGCTTGTGGGCACTAAGGAGGCATCTACCTTTTTTTGTCACCCAATGGACTGCAATGCCACCCTGATCAGACATACATTTGGATTTAGGCCTCTGTTAGACTGTTGAGCAGCACTGTGATGCAGCTGGGAGGGTCTTTGAATTGGGAGCTTCATTCCATCTATGTTTGGTAGACGTGGACTGCAAAGATGATAATTGGCTCACTTTGAGGAAATCTCCCATGACTGCCAGCATGTCTGATGGCTTGCTCCTTCCAACTGGGTGCCCCTTTCAAATGGGCACACAGCAGCCTTAGGTGATTGGTCCCTGTGCCAGGTGCTTGGGGCATGTGACTTAGGAGTGAACAATCAGCAATTTAGGAAGGTAGCAGTTCAGGCAATCGCCCCTCTCTGGGCCTGGCCTGCACCAGGTGGTACATGCAAACATTACCGGTTGGCCCAAGGCTGGGAATTACATGTTACCCCGTCACCTACAACATTTTAGATGCATTGACTGGCCTTCGCGTGGACAAAGGGAGGAAGAAGGAAAAAGAGGAGCCTCAAATATTGAAGAGGGGGAAGGATAGGAGAAGGTGAACGAAGGAAGGAAAATAGGCATGAAAACCAGTGGTGAGACTGTTTGTATGTCAGCTATGGACAGTGTGCAACATTCCCAAAAAAAACACCAGACATGTTCTCCAAGGAAAGGGAAAAATGATACTAACATGATAGACATGCAGCACGAAAGGGAAAAGATGCTGCAAAGGCTGGGAGCCTGTGGTAGCCAAGCATGAACCCACCAAAGAGCGGCGAGTCCCCTGGAGGTTGTGAGCTCAAGGTTGAAGTGTAAGGTGGGCATTATGTTGTGAGCAGAGAGTACTGTTAATGGATGTGATAGGAGTTGTTAGTAAACAAAATGCACAGCACACATCTTCAGCATTGGCGGTGTTGTGATATTTTTAGTGCAATACAGATACTGAGCTAATCTGGCATGAAAGCAAATGGAATGCAATAACTCTGAAATGAGTTACTGGAGAGCGCAGACCCCTTATGCCAAAATACTGAAAAGGTAACCCTAAATAACCTCTGAAAGCTGGTTGGCGGAGGACTGTTTCACTGTACATGTGGAGTGCTGCTGGATCTGTCTTACGACAGATTTAAACTGGAGTCAGTCTGTCTGTCCTGTTCTGACTATCTTTCTTCATCTGTTTCTATGCACATCTTCTCCTATGTCGTCCATCACTTCAATTCTTTGTTATAGACAATTCCCACACAGTATACATCAGAGGAATACTACTAACTGAAGAAGTGAAATTGATGGATGGATGGATCAGTGAATAACTGCTGATGAGATCCAAGACAGTCAGAGTGGCAGCAGCTCTAACAGATGCAAGAGCTGGGAGACCCCGATGCTGTACATTAGCCACCCTTCCTTTCGCTGCCCCATTCAGCCACTGATTGATACAGGTGCGGTATGGTACATATGCGTGTTCGTGGGCTCAACCACAGGTGCTCAACCATATGAAAAAAATGTGGAAGTCGGGAGATGCTTAAAAACTGTCAATTAAAACATAACTGACAAGAAGAAAACTAGGAGTCACAGGGGTGTATGTGGCTGGCTGACCATTTACAATATACACTGAAAAAGTATTTATAGGTGAGAGGTCCTTGAGGAGCAGAAGTTGGTCATATAGTAATTTAATAAAGCAAGTCAATTTTGTAACTCCCCATGAAGGCTCTACAAGTTATTCATCCAAAGAATGATGAAGTCAGATTTTATTTGGGGGGGGGGGGGGGGGGGTTATGAAACAGTCTGGCTTCCAAGTATTCCGTAACCCCCTTGATGTTCACATGGATGTTTAAATCGTAATTCTTGTGTTCAAAGCGGTTTCTGGATGTTACAGTAAAATAGTCTGGGTATTACTGAGCTAACGAATAACATGGGGATTCTAGTAGCAGTCACAAGACATTTGTGTCGCAGGACCAACAGCAACAAAAGAAACTGGATTCTGATCAAATGGCTGTTAACTTAGTGGGGAATGGAAAATGCAATATTTTAAAGCTGCCACAATGTCCCTCGGATGACACTTTTGGTTGGCTAAGTCAGAGAAGGAGGCAGCAACAATGAAATTAGCATGTTGAACTATGTTACCAGCGAATCTCCACCTAATGTAATGTAATTAACTGTCAGAGATAAAGTTTATCTCATGCGAAAAGTACGATGCCCACAGTAGAGAGTTAAGGTAACTTCATTATGTTGCCATACAATGTGTTTAATTTATTTATTTATGAATATTTTCTTTTATGATAAATAATGGATTTGTTTGAGATGTTAAATGTTGTATATTTATATATATTTATTTATAAGTGTCTTTGGAGTGTATTAAGGTCAGAAGACCAAAGAATCTGGAATGCAGGAATGTCTGCAACTTCCGGGCACATGTTGGCTTGCCCGCCACTTCTTTGTCGGTATTGGAGGGAGATGGACGTGTTTAAGTGACCAGTACAGTATAATGCATTTTTAGAGTATCAATGTTCGTAGTGAAAATATTGTAGTGACTAAACAAAAAGTACGAATAAATATTATTTTTAGCCGAAAGTAATTCGTATCCGGTAGTGTTTATTTCAAACAAGAAGAAAACCCAGACCATGCTTGTTAGAGTAATGATTTTGCAGACAAAACTTCGAAAACCCCTAGACAAACGAGATCTGCAGTGTGTAATCTTTCAGCAGCTACTAATAAATAAGCCTTGCTGAATTTGTGCTGGAACTACTCGTACTATTCTCAATTACATACACGTGGTGCGAATGTGGTCCTACCACAATATACCGCGAAAGATTTCACATTATTCAGTTATCAAGAAACGAGATAGGTAACAACCAGTACAATATGGTGGCGTCGTCCGGGATTATTGAAAATGTTACCGAAATAAACTACCACCAAGATTGCGAAGAAAACGACAGAATTCGTACATCCTGGCTGAAAATGTTAAAGGAAGTCGAATGCTGATACCTTCAAGACAAAGGAAGTCGAATGCTGATACCTTCAAGACAACGGGATGCAGTTACTGGAGCAAGAATAACGGCGCAATAAGTCACGAAAGAAGAAAAAAGTGTAAAGTGTTGTGCAACCAAAAAAGCAATATTCATATAAGTGTAGTGTTTCAGTGTTGTGAATTCCATCACGCACCAATCAACAAAGAAGACCTTATAAGAAAATAAGTAAACTGTGAGTAAAATAGTTTAGTATCCTTTAGAAAAGATAAATTTGTTGTGTTTTGTTTATTCCTGTGTAAAAAGATGACTATTGTAAAAGAGGAAAGTATTGACGACGGTGTCGCCAACGCTAGTACAGAGGTCATCCACATGAATGCTAAAAGGAACTTGTTAAACTTCAGTTAAATGATAAATCAGTCTAATCTAAAAGCCGTACATTCAACTAAGTAACTAGGAGTTACATTTACGAACAACTTAAATTGGAAGTAACACAGAAAATGTTGTGGGGAAGGCTAACCAAAGACTGCGTTTTAATGGCAGGACACTTAGAAAATGTAACAGACCTACTAAGGAGGCTGCCTACACTACGCTTGTCCGTCCTCTTTTAGAATACTGCTGCGCGGTGTGGGATCCTTACCAGATAGGACTGATGGAGTACATTGAAAAAGTTCAATGTAGGGCAGCGCGTTTTGTATTATCGCGAAATATGGGAGAGTGTGTCACAGAAATGATACAGGATTTGGGCTGGAAATCATTAAAAGAAAGGCTTTTTCGTTGCGACGGAATCTTCTCACGAAATACCAATCATTAACTTTCTCCTCCGAATGCAAAAATATTTTATTGACACTGACCTACATGGGGAGGAACGATCACCACGATAAAATAAGGGAAATCAGAGCTCGTACGGAAAGATATAGGTGTTCATTCTTTCCGCACACTATACGAGAGTGGAATAATAGAGAATTGTGAAGGTGGTTCGAAAAAACCCTCTGCCAGGAACTTAAATGTGATTTGCAGAATATCCATGTAGATGTAGATGTAGAAAATCGATCAGATGAGTGTTTTGTAAGCCTCTTCTTTTATGCCGAATTCTTGCACTAGATTTTGGCATGGTGCTTACCTTCCATACGTCTAGTTTCCTGTGGTTGTTCCACTTTATTTCATTCTGTTTATTGGTAAATTTAATCTGCCAAGATTAGGGTCAGCAGGCTCCCTTACCTCTTATTTGGTACTGTTATATCCGTGAGCAACCAGATACCAGGGCATGCATCTGAACACAGGAGGGAAATGGATGAAGCTGCGAGGTGGAAGGGTCATCTGCAGAAGAGAAAATGACACCAAGCGGTAGTTGAGCTAAACGAGGCTCACAGTGAGCAATCAGGACACATACTAGGACAAACCCAAAGCAACCTATGTGACAAAGAGGTGCAAAGCAGAAATCTTTGGCACAATGATGCCAACAGGTCACAAGCAAAGAAAGAAACAGTTTGAATTGGGGCTAGAGAGAAAGACAAAGTGCCAAGTGAGATTGTCATCAAATAGTCTATAGTACAGCAAGGATAGTAATGGAGAATACGAGGTGCGGCTAGAAAAAAACCGGACTGATGCTGGAAAAAACATTTATTTACAATTATTTACAATTTCATGTTATCTCCTTCAATGTACTCTCCTCCTCGGTCTCTACACCGCTCCATACGAATTTTCCACTGTTCATAGCAATGCTGCAGATCATTTTCGGTAAGTCCATACATTACTTCCGTCGCTTTTTCTTTTACTGCTTCAACAGTCTCAAATCTAGTTCCTTTCAAAGCTGACTTGACTTTAGGGAAAAGAAAAAAGTCACAGGGGCCAAATCAGGTGAGTAGGGTGGATGATCTAAGATGGGAATGTTGTGTTTTGCCAAAAACGTCTTCACTGACAATGCACTGTGAGCTGGGACATTGTCTCGGTGAAGGATCCATGACATTTTTCTCCACACATCGTTCCGTTTTCTCCGTACTCGCTCACGTAGGGTAGCCAGGACGCTAATGTAGTAATGCTGATTCACTGTTTGTCCCTCTGGTACCCAATCAATGTGCACAGTCCCTTTGATGTCAAAAAAAAAAACAATCATCATTGCCTTGAATTTCGATTTTGACATTCGTGCTTTTTTTTGTCGTGGAGAACCAGGAGTTTTCCAATGCATCGATTGGCATTTAGTTTCGGGATCGTAAGTAAAAAACCACTATTCATCGCAAGTAACAACATTTTGTAAGAAGGTGGGATCACTTTCAATGTTTTCCAGGATGACAGAACAAATCATTCTTCGGCGTTCCTTCTGTTCAATTGTGAGACACTTTGGAACCATTTTTGAACACACTTTGTTCATGTTGAAACTTTCATGAAGAATCTGCCTAACACTTTCCTTGTCAACTCCTGTTAACTCAGACACTGCTCTGATTGTTAAACGACGATCTTGTCGAACAAGTTTACCGATTTTTTCAATGTTTGCATCAGTTTTTGCTGACAATGGTCTGCCAGTGCGAGTGTCATCACTGGTGTCTTCGCGGCCATCTTTAAATCGTTTAAACCACTCAAACACTTGTGTTCGCAATAAACAATCATCGCCGTACACTTGTTGTAACATTACAAACGTTTCCCTTGCAGATTTTCCTAGTTTGAAACAAAATTTGATGTTAACGCGCTGTTCTTTCTGTACACTCAACATTTTCCGACGCACAGACAAAACGTCAACTACTTAAAACAGACGCCACGGGCAGACTGAGTGCAGGAGGCAGATGAAACTCGAGCAGTAGGCGGAGCGAGAGTCACGTGACAGGCCACGCGACTTTCAGCCTTATTGCATTCGTTTTATTGTTTCACCAGTACTAGTCCGGTTTTTTTCTAGCCACACCTCGTATAAGATGGGAGTACAGAACTGGCTGACGTTTTTCTGGGTGGTCGTATCTATACTGGCTGTGAGGAATGCTATTGGTTGACATAGTCACATGGCAGGATGAGTGGCGTACTTGCTACGCAAGCACAGAACTGTGGCAATACTGTCCCCTCTAATGGCCATCTAAGTCAATTTCTTCTATCGAGCAGAGGGCAGTTGTTAGAAATAACTCAGTGGAAGAACAACTCACATAGATTTGATATCAGTAAGGGCTCAACCTTAGCCCTCCTCCTCTTCCTTCTTTTTGTTAAAGATCTCCTAGAAATCTGCCATCCACAGTACCTGCATTATTTACATATACCCACAGCAGATGAGAGCTCACTTGGTTGACTGAAAGGAACCTGTACTGGCTTTATGATCACAACCTCATACTTAATACGGATAAACCAGCTCAAATGGTCTTCCACTCATCACAGAACCATACAGCACACTTAGAAACAGTAGTCATAGATAATCAACTAATTTAACTACTCACTGGGACTAAATTCCATGGGCTGTGGGTAGATAAAATGGAATATACACAGAAGCAGACTGCTGTGCAAAATGATTAGCTTCTTTTATGCTCTTAGTTATCAATCAGAGAGTGACTTGGCCACTATTAGAACTCTATACCTTGCTCTGGTTAACACAGTCATTTTATACTGTATTCCTTTCTGGGGTCAATACAGCAAAGTATTTCTCATGCGAATATGAATTATGAAGATCACAATACGATTGTCATCAATTTTCAAAGAACTGGGAATATTACCTGTGCCATGTATATACATCTTAGGAGTGTGCTAGTCCTGTTCAGTTTTCTTCATCCTTAGTGGATTTAAATGTCAGTGTTCAGACCTTTGTTTGCTAAAGTAGTAGAACACAGTTCTCAAAAATGCTATTAAAAATGGAAAAAAAATCACATTTGAGGAGTAGAAGATTTCAGTGTGCTGTAAAGTACTGCACATTTCCAACATTTTAACAGGCTCACCTATAGCAGAGTACATAGTCCTGTAATCACGAAGCCCCTGTTTCAATCCTTGTTAGTAACCACATTTTTATTTAAATTCTGTATTTATTACCAAAAGGAAATGTTATAAGTATTGAATAATATTTTTAAATAAAAATAACATTCTTTCTTTTTTTGAAAAATGGAAGGATTAGAATATTTCTGATCAGTGTTAAGTACAAAAATAGTTGCAGGTTGCCTAATGTGTACCATAAAAGTCTTGGAATCATGTAATCGTCCATTCTAAAGTCAGTAGTTGCTACATCTTTATTAAGAAAAACATTAAAATCTATACTTTTTATCAAATGCAAATGTTAAATAACAAATATTAAGTCATAATGTTTTGATAAAAATAACATCGTTTTATTTTTAAGTAATGGTCATACAAAAATAAATTAGAATTTTGTACATATGCGCAACACCATAGTGTTAAATTAAAAAATTATGTATAGCAATAATACTGTTCAGATTGTAGAAAAAAGAGAGTATTTCATTTTCAATTTGAAGCCCCAAACTTTTGTATCAAATTTTGATTTATTGTGAATATTTGCATTTTCATGTGATTGTTAATTAAATGTACCAATATGTCATTTTTATTAAAAAATTATCGTTCAGTATCTGTCAGTTTCCATTTGTTACATAAATATGGAACTGAAATAAAAGCAAAATAAAGTTACTGCTAGTGAGATTTTAACCATTGACATTACGATTACAAAACTCTCAAGCTCCGTACTCAAATACCGGTTACTACAGTATTTAGAGGGAAATATTTTTTGCTTAGCAGCACTCAGAAATTTTCTAATCTCGTATGAGAGGCAAAGGAGGCAGTGGCATACGACCTGCAGGACAAGAGAAGGATGTAGGACCACAGGATTTCATCTATCCCCTCTCTCCCTCATTATCTGACCTACCTCCTCTATCGTGCCTCTCCCCTCCTTCCTCCCACCCCCTCCCTGTTATCACCATATTTGGTCCACCATCTCCTTCATCATGGATCTATATTATCAAAATGAAATTCTGATGGTATGGGGAAGCTCATCTGTGGTGTAGTAGTATTTTTGTACAAAGCACCTCACATAAAACTCCTGTCCATTTGTGCAACTTTTTTATTTCATGTTTGTAAACTGACATTAATCATAGTTTGAGATAGTGTTATGTTCACAAAAATAAGTCTGTAATATGAATATAATAGAGGGAAACATTCCACGTGGGAAAAATATATATAAAAAACAAAGATGCTGTAACTTACCAAACGAGAAAGAGCTGGTATGTTGATAGACACAATAAAAACACACACACACACACACACACACACACACACACAAATTTCAAGCTTTTGCAACCCAAGGTTGCTTCATCAGGAAAGAGGGAAGGAGAGGGAAAGACAAAAGGATGTGGGTTTTAAGGGAGAGGGTAAGGAGTCATTCCAATCCCGGGAGCGGAAAGACTTACCTTAGGGGGGAAAAATGACAGGTATACACTCTCGTGCGTGCGCGCGCGCGCCCACACACACACACACACACACACACACACACACACACACACACACACACACACACACATATACAGGCACAGGCAGACATATGTAAACGCAAAGAGGTTGGGCAGAGATGTCAGTCAAGGCGGAAGTACAGAGGCAAAGATGTTGTTGAATGACAGGTGAGGTACGAGAGGGGGCAACTTGGAATTAGCGGAGGTTGAGGCCTGGTGGGTAACGGGAAGAGAGAATATATGGAAGAGCAAGTTCCCATCTCCGAAGTTCGGATAGGTTGGTGTTGGTGGGAAGTATCCAGATAACCCGGATGGTGTAACACTGTGCCAAGATGTGCTGGCCGTGCACCAAGGCATGTTTAGCCACAGGGTGATCCTCATTACCAACAAACACTGTCTCCCTGTGTCCATTCATGCGAATGGACAGTTTGTTGCTGGTCATTCCCACATAGAATGCATCACAGTGTAGGCAGGTCAGTTGGTAAATCACGTGGGTGCTTTCACATGCGGCTCTGCCTTTGATCGTGTACACCTTCCGGGTTACAGGACTGGAGTAGGTGGTGGTGGGAGGGTGTATGGGACAGGTTGTACACCGGAGGCGGTTACAAGGGTAGGAGCCAGAGGGTAGGGAAGGTGGTTTGGGGATTTCATAGGGATGAACCAAGAGTTTAAGAAGGTGAGGTGGACGGCGGAAAGACACTCTTAGCGGAATGGGGAGGATTTCATGAAGGATAGATCTCATTTCAGGGCAGGATTTGAGGAAGTCTGTAATATGTTTTCCAAGTGCTTATACATATTGTAGCTGAAGACTAGCTCAGTACTTACATCCTCCACTGAGCAGCTGTAAAATAGTGGGTCTATACAGACTTTTTATGCCGACGCAACTTACTGGTACCGTTGCAGCTGAAGCCCACAGTGGAAGTGCAGGCAGAGGCTACACCTGCCGGCTTCGTGTCCCCCGAGAAGCCCGTCGCATACTGCGAGGAGGGCACACCCTGTTTCTCCCGCGTGAGCTCGCTCAGCTCCCTGGCCAGCCACCCCGCGGCACCGGACGACCACAGGCACCTGGTGGGCACCGCGGCGTCTGCCCAGGCCGCAGTGCCGACCGGACGAGCTCTACACCTGCAGGAAACGGTTGTGGAGGAGGCCAAGGAGCAGAGGGATGGTGAGTGAAACTGTCTGTCTGTGTGAGTGATGCTTTCAGTTGCTTCTGGCTTCAGTACTTTCCTGTTATCAGATTTTAACTTACACTTCAGTCAACTTTTGGCACCGACGGTTAGCCGCGCGGGGTATCCGTCAGTGCGATCTGAGGTGCCTCGCCACGGTTCGCGCACCACCCACCCACCCTCCGTTAGAGATTCGAGTCCTCCCTCGGGCACGGGTGTATGTGTGTTGTCTTTAGCGTAAGTTAGATTGAGTAGTGTGTAAGCCTAGGGACCGATGGCCTTAGCAGTTTGGTCCCATAGAACTTACCACAAATTTCCAATTTCTGCACCAATGGTTACTCTTATTAATGGCATTTCAGAAATTTATCAAGGAATTACTAATTTACATTTCATACGTATTTTGTTGTTGTTGTTGCTGTTGTTGTTGTTGTGGTCTTCAATCCACAGTCCAGTTTGATGCTGCTCTCCACACTAATAAGTAATGCAACACTTTTTTTTGTGAAAACAGGTTGGTTGTATCCTGAGTTTGAATGCTCCATATTATTCCCCACTCTTTTGGCTACAGAATGCTATTTTTCAACTCGGTCTCCCGTGAGCTCACAAGGTATCTACTTGTAGACGTCGGAGCCGACATCTCGCTGCACCGATAACCTCCCCCGTCATCCACATGCTGCTTCCCACGGAGTGCGTACTTCATTAGGCCAGGCGGATGGGAGTTTGAAAGTGCAGGATCCGAGCTGCGTGGTGGATGAGGAAGAACCATCCAGTGAAGTTTTGTGAGCTTCTCTCGAGCTCACAGACTTGTGTGGGGCTTCACATTGTCACGGGTAAAGAGCAGTCATTAGCACTTCTGTGGCAACGGACATGCTGAAGTTATTTCTTCAGTTTCCAGGGTAGCAGTATAATTCAGAGTTGGTCATTGCATAGTGAGTGAGGACATCAACACGTTCAGAGTACCAGAAGACTGTCGCCGTGACTTTACCGGCTGAGGGCGTGGCTTTGAGGTTTTTATTTGGAGGGGAGATGGTGTGGCGAAACTCTCTAGATTGCCTTTTTGTTTCCAGTTTGAAATGATGAAACCCTGTTTGATTGCCAGTACCGATTTTTGACAAAAAATTGTCAATCAACCTCGTAATGCACAAGCGGTTCTGGACATATGGTCCTCCAATGGCTATTTACGGTCTTCTGTTTGGTAGCAAGGAATACTGTTGGCACGCACCTTTGAGTACCACAGCTGGTGGATGATTGTGTTAGCACTACCAACAGAGATGTTCAGTTGAGTGGTGGGGTGGTTGATTGTGATCCTTCAATCAGCTCAAATGAGAGTGTCTGTGTTTTACAAGTTTACAGGAGCCTCAGCTGTTAGCGGCCAGCCGGCACACGGGAGATTAGACCGGTTTGTGTGACCTTGTTCTGACGATGACAGACGCCTCGGCGAACAACTCGTCGTGCTTTTGTTCACTGCCAGGTCTCCAAAGACATTCTGCGTATGCTTACGAATACATGCAGTGCTCTGGTTTTCTGCCAAAGGAAACCCAATGACAGCTCTGTTATGAATGCATCTCTGCTACAAATGCTATTTTGAAGGCTGTGTACAGTGCCGCCACCTATCAGAACATCATGGAACTATATGGAGTGAAGTGGGAATATTCTACGATGTCCCACAACAGTTGGAATGCCCCTCATACGCCCACATTTAAGTATGTATTCTGCAATTCACATTTAATTTTTTGGTAAGGCGGTCTTAGAACTTTTTTCAGACAGTTTCCAGACCGTTTCACTATTGAATAGCAAGTAGGAAAAAGCAGTGTTTAAACCTTCCTATGCGAGCTGATGTTTCTTATTTTATTGCAATGGAGAGTTCTTGCTATGGAGGTGGGAATCTGCAGAATATTTTGGCATTTGCAGGATAAAGTTGATGTTTCAGATTTTGTGAAAACCACACAAGGAAAAACATCTTTGTTTTAATGATTACCACCCTAATGTGCTTATTCTATCTGTAATACTGTCTCCCCTATTCTGTGATAATACAAAATTAATTGCCCTTCTTTTAGTTTTTTTAGTGTCCTCCATCAGTCTTATGATGTAAGGATATTGTACTGAGCAGCAATAATCCAGAAGAGGACAGACAAGCATATGGCACTACTCTCCAGGCAAATACATTCACAAAAGACATCTTGACATTTACGTTTGTATTTGTTGTTAACGAATTTCCCTTTTGCAGAAAGGCCTTTATTGCTAGTGTGAGTGCAAATTTTATTTCCTCTCAATTTTATCCATTGCTTTACAAATCACAGAACTTTTTTAAGTGTCTCATTTCTTAATCCAATTACCCGCCACGTTAGCCGAGAGCACTAATGCGCTGCTTCCTGGACTCAGGTAGGTGCGCCGGCTCCGGATCGAATCCGCCTGGCGGCTTAACGACGGAGGCCGATGTGATGGCCAGCCTGGATGTGGTTTTTAGGCAGTTTTCCACTTCCCACTAGGTGAAAACTGGGCTAGTCCCCACATCCCGCCTCAGTTACACGGCTCGCAGACATCTGAACACATTCGCACTATTCCATGGATTACACTAGGTGCAGACAGTTGGGGTACACTAATTCCGTCCCGGGGGGTACGGGGTGGCGGCAAGAAGGGCATCCGGCCACCCCTTAAATTAACCTTGCCAAATCCGATTAACCATGCTGACCCTGCATCATTGCTGGAGGAAGGCACAACCATAAGAAAAAGAAAGAAGATTTCTTAATCCAATTATCTTAGCCTACCCTGCATTTATTTGGATATCCTTCAGTACCCTTGATTAACATACCTGTATGTTGATGTTCATGTTCGAATGTCTTTCAAGACACTATACATTCCATTCAACTGCTTTTGCAAGTCCTTTTGCTGTCTTTGACAGAACTATAGTCTCGTTGGCAAACCTCAAAAGTCTCTATTTCTTCTCCCTGATTTTTAAGTCCTTTTCCAAGTTTCTATTTGGCCTCCTTTACTGCCTGTTCAATGGTCAGATTGAATAACTCGAGATATAGTAGTTTATTACACATCTTTAAGTCCTCAGGCTAAAATGTTAGTGACATCTAGAGGAACATACCAGACGGCAAGTGTGTTGCATTGTTATAACAACAATGTTGGTTAAGTGAGGTGGCACAGTGGTTAACTCTTGAGACTCACATTTGGGAGGATAGCGGTTCAGATCCCTGCCCAGCTCTCCAGATTTCGAAATTGTGCAAGGCAAGTGCCAGAATGATATGCTTTGAAAGGATGTGGCTGCCTTCCTTGACATTCCTTGCCTTGGTCTGAGCTTGTGCTCCATCCCAGTGATCTTGTCTTCCACAAGATGTTCAGTCCTATCTTCCATCCTTCAGGTGACTGTGCAAATAGTGTATACTAGTAAACCCCGATGCTTTAAAAAAATCAATCTCCCGTTTATAAAACAGCTTCAAACATCTGATTACTTTACAAGTGAATTAATGTGTTAAATATGAGGGTGAGGCAATAAATAAATCACAAATGTCAGAATAGCACATACTGTTTTACATTTCGTACCTGTGCATATCTAGAAGGTGGTAGAACACATTGTGTGGAAGGTAGCCGATAAAAAGTAATAATGATCTCCAGCCAGACCAAGAAGGCAGGAGTGCTATGAGTGTGTACCCGACAAGAATGCAGTTCCTGTGAGTGGAGGGAGTGCCCGCAGAGCGCATCCAGAGAAAAATTTGTCCTGTATATGGCTAGAACTTTATTTCATGGAAATTTGTGTTCAACTGGATATTGGAATTCAACAAAGAACAAGAAAAAGTCACAAACAAGGAATTTCCTGGCCATCCTGCTTATCGAGTAGTGGTACATTCATCTCCTGTCTAGGGGTATTTTGCTACTTCCCAGGACATACCGTATTTACTCGAATCTAAGCCATACTCGAATCTAAGCCGCACCTGAAAAATGAGACTCGAAATCCAGGAAAAAAAATTTCCTGAAACTTAACAAGGGAACCTCCCCATCGCACCCCCCTCAGATTTAGTTATAAGATGGCACAGTGGATAGGTCTTGAAAAACTGAACACAGATCAATCGAGAAAATAGGAAGAAGTTATGTGGAACTATGAAAAAAATAAGCAAAATATACAAACTGAGTAGTCCATGTGCAAAATAGGCAACATTAAGGCTTATATGAGCCCAGGAGCGCCGTGGTCCCGTGATTAGTGTGAGCAGCTGTGGAAGGAGAGGTCCTTGGTTCCAGTCTTCCCTCGAGTGAAAAGTTTAGATTCCTTATTTTCGCAAAGTTATGATATGTCCGTTCGTTCATTGACGTCTCTGTTCACTGTAATAAATTTAGTGTCTGTGGTTTGCGACCGCACCGCAAAACTGTGCGATTAGTAGACGAAAGGACGTGCCTCTCTAATGGGAACCGAAAACCTTTGATCGCAAGGTCATAGGTCAACCGATTCCTCCACAGGAAAACACGTCTGATATATTCTATACGACACTGGTGACGGCATGTGCGTCAAATGACAGGAATATGTTGTTGACCCACCTAACTTGTACACTTGGAGAATGGGAAAAAAGATTCTTCTACCTTGCCCGGTTTAGGTTTTCTTGTGGATGTGATAATCACTCCCAAAAAAGTGATGAAAACATAAGAGTTTGTCACATAAACTGCAACAAATGAATGCAACAGTTTCACAGTCACACAGTTTTCCCTGTGCTCTGTCAAAACATATGTTTTTAATGTTTTCAAATTTTTCCGTGTGTAGACCGTCAAATCCTGCATATGTCCAAGCAAATCTGAACATGTCCTGGAATTTTGGAGAGCGAAGTTGATTATGTGTGAGTGCCTGAACTTTGATAATTGACACACGATCACGTAAACAATACTGCTCTGTGTACCTGTGCAGCTTCGCAAAATAATTGTCTGAAAAATAAGAAATTAAACTTTCCACTCGAGGGAAGACTTGAACCAAGTACCTCTCGATCCATAGTTGCTCACACTAACCACGAGACCACGGCGCTCCTGAGTTTACACTATCCTTTATGTTGCCTATCTTGGGCATGGACTACTCAGTTTGTATATTTTGCTTATTTTTTTCATAGTTCCACACAAATTCTTCCTGTTTTCTCGATTGATCTGTGTTCAGTTTTTCAAGGCCTATCCACTGTGCCAACTTATAACTAAATCTTAGGGGGGTGCGATGGGGAGGTTCCCTTGTAAGCCGCACCTGAAATTTGGGACTCGAAATTCAAGAGGAGAGAGAAGTTTTAGGCCGCACCTCCAAATCAAAACAAAGTTGGTCCATTGTAACACGAGACACAATTTAGGTCGAATGAATGATGATACACCTACAGTAGTTTGGTTCGAGTCGTAAGCTTAGCAGTTAAGCTTTACCAGATAGCCATTGCAATGCGTCAGGCCCTCCGTCCGTATTTATACGGGTACCCTTCCTTTTTCACATGCTTCATCTGGTTTGAATTGATTGCTTATTTTTCTTTGATCTGATAAGTGCCGTTCTCTTTGTTATAGGTGTTTACGTCACTCTAAGCTGAAAATGCATTACTGTACTGTGTCATGCATTGTTTGCCGCATTCTGATAATGAGTGTTTACGGCCTGTGACAGCTCGCGGCATGGGTTGCTTTTGTGCATGATACCGCCGCTTATAAATAAATAAATTAAAAAAAAAAATCGTCTCATTATCGAAACAATGGCAAGAGACTGCTATTTCTTGTTACTTACACTGCTGCTTTCTTTGATAATGATCAACAAGAACCAAACAATAGACTGCGTATGATAGAAGATGTTCTGAATGAGAGTTTAGCAAAAATTTTTCTCATTTTGAAAATCTTTGCAGATGCCTCTCTAGTACATTACATTCTGCACAGAAATTAGAGTCAACTTAGATTTAAAAATCTAGTCTATTGCCGTGCTTCAATTCTGACTGTACCACTATTAGGCATAAGAATAATACGAATATAAACATGACATGATATGTATATTATTCCACATTTGCTGTTGTCTCTCTCTAGTTTCGTAGTTTATTAGGCAGACAGGATTTAAATGAGATAGCAGCAAACATAAAAGAATACATGGCAAAATGTTTATATTGATATTATTCTTATGGTGAAGAGAATACTGCATGTGATATCACAATTCATAAAAGTTCCTATTAGCAACCATCTCTTCTGACAGATAGGAAAAAATTCAGAACGTAGAGTTGGCCATATTGACAAACATCCCAAACAGTCTTGCCAGTTGGATTTTCGTAGTACATTGAAATGCTGCTACATTCGAAGATAAACAATACAGAATTTGTATTTACTTTGTTGGGTAATGTATGAAAATGCAGTGGTCGAAACTCGGGGCGGAGAAGAAAGCTCATCTTCCACCTTTTCTTTTCTTTTTTTTTTTTTTAATTTATTTACTGACGCAGAGGTTTTGGCGCCAGTATTTATCTTTGTGCCTGAAAAGCACGCCTGTGTAGCGCTACATATATTCGACGGCAGAAGTTAGTTGTGGCAGCACTTACCAACATTTTTCAGAACTTCCGCTTACTTTGCACTCGATTCTAAGCCGCAGGCGGTTTTTTGGATTACAAAAACCGGAAAAAAAGTGTGGCTTAGATTTGAGTAAATACGGTATCGGTCTTGTGGGTTGCAGAAATTTAAGGAACGAAATAAACTTATATCCTCAGAGATAGATCTATTCTGCTTTTCAATATACTCCCCTTGTAAACTTAAATACTTACCTCACTATTTGACAAGGCATTATAAACCTACAGCACAGAATTCTTGTGGCAGTGTTCGCATCTAACGAGAGCACGGAGACCGATTAACACATCTCCAGGACCGCGAGCATGAGCTAACAGTGTTGAATTCACCACTGAAGATGCTTCACAAATAAAAGAAGTAAAATGCATATGGCAATAAACAAGCTGACTTTAATTAGTTGAACTTCTTGTCTGCTGTAACAAATACACCACCTCCATTTTTCATTAGCCTATCCTTTCGATATGCACTTAATGCTCCCCAAAAATCTCAGTGCTATCAGTATCACCCTGCAGCTCTCTACCCTGTGGCGCAAGTGCAGGAAGCCGAAGCCTAGTTTGTCACAGAACTTTTGACGTCTCTGGTTCATTCCTACCACTCGACTCAGAATCGAGGGGGCACGATCAGTTCTGGGGACAATGCAGGAAATTGCAAGCTTCCTTGAAACTCCTCATGTGAGGTTGCTCTTCCCAACCTTCTCTGCCAGTTGTTGGAATGATCCAAGTACGACCTCAGAGCCCCTATGACAGGCATCATTTGTTCCAACATGCATCGCAATCTGCTGTTTCCAGATTGAGATTTTCACTCTGCAGCAGAGTGTGCGCTGATCTGAAACTTCCTGGCAGATTAGAACTGTGTGCCGGACCAAGACTTGAACTCGGGACCTTTGCCTTTCGCGGGCAAGTGCTCTACCAACTGAGCTACCCAAGCATGACTCACGCCCTGTTCTCACAGCTTTACTTCTGCCAGTACCTCACCTCCTACCTTCCAAACTTAACAGAAGCTCTCCTGCGAACCCTGCAGAATTAGCACTCCTGAAAGAAAGGATATTGGGGAGACATGGGTTTGCCACAGCCTGGGGGATGTTTCCAGAATGAGGTTTTCACTCTGCAGCGGAGTGTGCGTTGATATGAAACTTCCTGGCAGATTAAAACTGTGTGCCGGACTGAGACTCGAACTCGGGACCTTTGCCTTTCGCGGGCAAGTGCTCTACCGACTGAGCTACCCAAGCATGACTCACGCCCTGTTCTCACAGCTTTACTTCTGCCAGTACCTCACCTCCTACCTTCCAAACTTTACAGAAGCTCTCCTGCGAACCTTGCAGAACTAGCACTCCTAGAAGAAAGGATAATGCGGAGACATGGCTTAGCCACAGCCTGGGGGATGTTTCCAGAATGAGATTTTCACTCTGTAGTGGAGTGTGCACTGATCTGAAACTTCCTGGCAGATTAGAGCTGTGTGCCGGACTGAGACTCGAACTCGGGACCTTTGCCCATCGCGGGCAAGTGCTCTACCGACTGAGCTACCCAAGCACGACTCACGCCCCGTCCTCACAGCTTTGCTTCTGCCAGTACCTCGTCTCCTACCTTCCGGTAGAGCACTTTCCTGCGAAATGCAAATGTCCCGAGTTCGAGTCTCGGTCCAGCCCACAGTTTTAGTCTGCCAGGAAGTTTCAATCTGCTGTTGCTTGCACCTCATTCTCTCAGTTTCTGCCAGAACAGGCTCTTCAACATGTTGAATGAGGCCCTCAGGCATACACATTGAGTGCACCTGACATTCTGTCCTCTCCCTTGCTATCATTTCCTTCAGAAGTACCGTCGCTCACCATAAGTTTCAACTGCGGATGATTAAGAGACCTCTACTCTTTTGCATTTGCCTCCTGTTGACACCGACCAAAACAAGTTTTCCCAAAACAGGTTAAGTGAGTCCCACTGGCTCAGTTTCAGTGAAAGACAGCAGCTCAAAATTGTTGGTTAGGGGGATCAGTACAACACCCTGAGCCGTCCATAGTCCCCATGCACATCGTACAGATTGCCTAGAGCTACCATTGAAATGCCACTTGCAGTCGAGCTGATGAGTAATGACACATCCCGTACTTTCTGCAAAGGAAACAGGATCCACAGGAGAGGATAGTACTTAAGGCACCTTTGGTACTGGTACCACAGATACATGACTCTCACTGTCAGTGATGATGCCTCAAGAAAATAGAGTTTATAACTAATACTAGTCTTACTGAGTTAAACTTTTAATGTAAGATTAGACCTCTTAGTGAGTAGACTACTGCAGGATTTTAAATTGAGTCAGTGATTATGAAAAGTATAGAAAATCAAATTTTCATTGCCCCTGGAAGTCATTAGAGAGGCAACCTGCAATTGGTACGGTATTCTGGGTTCTGGGATAGCTGCTTAGTAATATAGATATCTTTTACAAAGTACATTTGTTATATTACAGTAGTATTTCTCAGTGGATTTCTTCACAGACTAGTCTACTGAACTTTTTTTTCAGGCAATGTGAGCGTGCTGTCTGGAAATCTGCAACTGTCTATTTTACAAGACAAATTAGAATAGCTACCTGTATGTGTGATGCAGACAACTGTTTTAAATTTATTTTCTATTAAAAACTGATGTATTGTGAAAAAAAAAAATCTGCAACTGTCTATTTTACAAAACAAATTAAAATAGTTACTTATGTGTGTGATGCAGACAACTGTTTTAAATTTATTTTCTATTAAAACTGATGTATTGCGAAATTTATTATCACCAGTGCTGATTACTGGTACACTGTATCATTACACAACTTGCTTCACATAAAATGTATAGCTTTTGTGTTTCAAGTAGTGGGGAAAGAGTGGTGCGATGTGACTATCGTGGCTGTGGAAGTGAGTGGATTGATTGATTTCTCTATTACAGTTATTCTGGTCGGTAGGTATGTGCCTCTTCTTTTGGAAAATAATCTAGTGTTGATGTCTGAAGCAAATAACATTTATTATTCTGTGGTCTACTATTTGTTGAGCAACTGAAGGATCTAAAAAGTAGGTGGATAGTCAGTACTTGCAGTCCACAGCTATCATCCTAGTCCCTTGGAATAGCCCTCACTCTCATTCCTCAGCTGCCCTTTTTTGATTCTGTCTTGGCTTTGATGCTGGTCATGCTGAGTCTGATAGTAGGAGCCAGCCCCCAGATAACACTGTACTTTATTTAACTCGAATCACGACTTTGAAACTGGTTGTGAGTCTTTTTGAAGTTTTGTAATCCACACCTTGAATGGCCTTTCTTTGGAAATGGGGAACTCTTGAGGTGTTATTCATATGCTGTATATGTGTTCAGCAGGTGGATGGGTATTGTAATGCATTAGCAGCTATTGTTGCATCCATCAGTGGGCCAATTCTTACTGTGGGAACCTTGTGCGATCATTAGTATCTTCAGTTTTTGTTTTAATTGTTTATTTTTTGATGTAGTTAAATGTTATGAGAATGAGGAAACAAAAATCACCACATTTAAAACCATTCTTTTCATCATCTGTGTCACTCCAAGAAGTCTTCACGTTCTCTGATTCAAGAGATATGGTTCAAATAATTTCACAACACGCTTTGCGATATTCTATATATTTTGCTTGAATATTCATTTCATTTTTTGGTTTTTGTTTCGTAGTTGAGATATGATGTTATAACTTCTCTTGCACAGGTCATTTGTTTGATATGCAAAAGAGTGCAACAGGCAATGCTTTGACTGAGTAACAATTTTCAGGTGCATGTGCTAACAAAGTCGTCACCTTTGCTGGAGCAGAGGAGACACCACTGATGTTTTCTCGATGCAGTTCTCTCGGGTCACTGAGCAGCTTCGAGCAGCATTCGATACACGATGACCGCAGCTCTGTCATAAGTGATTTCAGGTATGTCTCTTAAAATGTGTAGTAAATTTTCTTCTGACTGTAGTTTTTGTAGTTTTGAGGCAGAACAGGCTGAAAATGGGGGAGTGCAATAAATTAATTTTCCACAATACAGTAAAAAAGGGTAATTATGAACTTGTGGGACAGAATTGCTGGCCAATTCTAACCTACAGGAGAAATGTTGAGTACTGCCAATAGACACACACAAAAATTATTAAGTTTACTAGATTTAGGAACTTATGAGTTGTACCAGTAGGAGGGAAGGTGGCTATGGTGGGGAAGGTTAGAAAGGAAGGGCAGCTCATGCAGCTTGCAAGATGAGAGGGATCACCACAAGAAAGTCTCATTGGCTGCCTTTGCTTTTTAACCTGTGTCTTGCCTGAGAATGGAACTATCAGTCCCGAAAGTTAGAATAGTGTGTGTACTCCTGTAAATGTCTACTAGTAAACCCTCGCTTCTGTTAAGGATCATACTCTCATGTACAGAACAGGTTTAAACTACTTCTGATTACTTTTCAAATGAGTTAATATGTTAAATATTAGATTTTAAGAATGCGCTTGCCACTTCTCCTGATATAAATGGGAGACTTCTGGTTTTCTACTTTTTATCCCACCTCCTGAGTATTCCACTATTTCTCCATATTTTTAGTTAATTATCGTCAAACCTAAGACATTTGTTTTGAAAATGTGCCATTTGATTTTTGGCTAATAGGC
This sequence comes from Schistocerca serialis cubense, assembly GCF_023864345.2. Lineage (NCBI taxonomy): Eukaryota > Metazoa > Arthropoda > Insecta > Orthoptera > Acrididae > Schistocerca > Schistocerca serialis. Next base: position 154,708,502 of record NC_064649.1, on the reverse strand, counting down.
CAGCAGATTCTGCACCGAAATATTGCGGCATGAAGTTGCAAACATCTGGCAGTTCGCCCAAAGCACTGGGCGAGTTCATTTGTTTGTTTCGAAGGGAACCTTTTGGCACCGAGCGAGGTGGCGCAGTGGTTAGACACTGGACTCGCATTCGGGAGGACGACGGTTCAATCCCGCGTCCGGCCATCCTGATTTAGGTTTTCCGTGATTTCCCTAAATCGCTCCAGACAAATCCCGGGATGGTTCCTTTCAAAGGGCACGGCCGACTTCCTTCCCCGTCCTTCCCTAATCCGATGAGACCGATGACCTCGCTGTCTGGTCTCCTTCCCCAAAAACAACCAACAACACCCAACCAAACCTTTTGGTCAACAGTGTCTGAAACCTTTCGGCTGGTCGGCCATGACAGAATCGAGGTGCACGCCCTGCAGTCTTTCTCAAACGATTTTACACAAACCAGTTGGTAAAAACATTCATTTTTGCTTTACTAATAGCTTTGTACGTCATGTTCATGGTGATGTGCCCATCATTTCATTCATGGTCATAGTTATTGTGATATTTATGTGGAAGTAAAACACTGTGTGTGAAATTCTAAATAGTTTGCAATGAAAAATAGAGGTTGCTACGAGTTTGCGTTTGGTGCATATTACATAATAGGTTACAGCGTATGAAGTTTAGCTTATATATTGAATTTTTCTTTAGAATTGCTTTGAGGTATTTGTCACCAATCTCCAGAAAATTGATCTGACGTAGCACACTCATTTCTGATCGCGCTGTGCCAGGAATAAAGCCTGAGTGAAATATTCACAACATTCCTCATATGTAATAAACAGTGTGAGATACTGAAATGAGATTGTGGCAAGTTATAGCGCCCAAAAAGGAGAGTATTTTGCCATATGGGTATTATGCAAAACTTCATTATCTGTCATGTTCTTCCACTAACTACAGGTTTTTTGGATCAAAGAATGCAATTTTTAAGGGCCATCGATAGCTGATGAAATGAGAAATGCTATGTGTTTTGGAACAGCATAAGTGAAGACATTGCACATTTATTTTGTACTGAGAACGTGCTTTTTAATAAGCTAACCACTTTTTCGGAATTGTTTTCCAATTACTTTTGCACGACATATTAGTGAGGCGAGATTGTGTAAACTCTGCTGTGTTTTGGGAAAAGAAGCAAATTTTAACATGACAACCAGAGAAATGTGTAGGTTTTAATCAAAATTCGCCACTCATTACCCTTCTCTGAAAGTTACAAATGGTTAACTAGCCAGGTGAAAATAAATCACTACATTTTCGGCAAAATTCATATTAGTACTAACCAAAGCAAAAGTGACAGTAGATCCTTTCGAATGGTCACCGTGCAACTGTGACCGAGGAGGGTCTCCCACTTAATATTTACAGAAAATGTGAGCGTAGGCTTCAGTTAAGAACGGCACTCTCGCTCTCCAGCACTCGGCATTTCACGTACAGCGGCTGTCCGTAACCCCCACCACTACCGCTATCCCCACGCACGCCCTGCCATCTGCGCATCTACCAGCCACAGTATTCTGCGTGCCCTGTACACGAGCATTCATTGTCAGTTCCAGCCTACGTGAGCTTTTGTATCAAGTCATTGGGGAATGGCATCACAATGGCCAAGATGGGGAGTACTAGGGTCTCTAAGAGCTTCTTTTTAAACTCAAAAGGAAATACTTTTTTATATTTCTGTAATGAGTGAAACAATGCTGAAGGTTTCTTACAGACTGCAGATGTGTGCTCAGTCTCACTGACAGATTTGCTTGCATTTTAGATGGGTGAAGTTTCAGACCTCTATTCTGCACCCACTCTGATAAGCAAGTAAGTCAGCATTTACGTGCTAGATGGCTGTGCACAGGTTTGTCAGACTTTTGCTCAGGTATAACTGAAGGTTGTCGGCGTATAAGAGATATTTAATGGATTCCTTCCACCTCGCTGTGCTTCTGTGAATATGACGAGTCTGAGAACGGTGGCACAGTGGTCCACGATTGCACAATCTTGCTGTTGTAAAATAGCACTGAAGGACAAAATGATTAGTTGTCGGGATTGGATGGCCCCTAAGAAAACTGTTTTGTGAGATTATGGAGGGTTATAAGACAAAAATTAAGTGATGCAGTTTATACAATTTCAAAAATGTGTTCCATAAGATGAAGAGTGATGTCTGGAAAAAAGTTCAATGCTATACTCTATATATGCAACACATTTTTTATCTGTGTTCATTTATTTTATAGTTTCCTCGAGAGAACTTTCCTCTGGGACAATGAAAAGAGTAAATCTGTCCTTAAACTGTAAGTTATTCGAATACTACATGTTCAGCTGGACCTGTTGGAATTGGTATACCCGTATCAGGAATAACTGTTTGCATTCAGCCACTTTAACAGTACTTGATAAAACACAGTCTACATCTACATCTATACTCTTCAAACCACTGTGAAGTGCATGGCAGAGGGTACATTCCACTATACCAGTTACTATGGTTTCTTCCCATTCAGTTCACATATTGAGTAGCAAAAGAATTATTGCTTAAATGCCGCTGTGTGTGCTGTAATTAATCTAATCTTGTCCTAACAACCCCTGAGTGAGTGATACATAGGAGGTTGTAGTATATTCCTGGAGTCCTAATTTAAAACCGGCTCTTGAAACTTTGTATGAGGGTGGTTTAAAAAGTTCTCTGAACGTAATAGAAAAAAGTACTTACATCACTCAAACTTTTTTTATGTTTCAATGTAGTCTCCTTGTACCTTAATGCACTTGGCGCAACGATGTTCCAGTCCCTCGATCTCATCTCGAAAATGAGTAGGGCTGCAAAATAGTTGTCAACTCCAGCTATCAATTTTTCGTTTGAAGTGAATCTTCGTCCACCAAGAATAGTTTTCAGTTTTGGGAAGAAATGGGAGTCTGATGGAGCAGTATCAGGTGAATAAGGCGGGTGTGGCAACAATTCATACCTAGTGTATTCTGGAAATCAGCATGAATGTCCTTTGCTTTCATACCTTTCTTTACGAATTACTTAATCTCTGCTATCAAAAAGAATCCTCCGATTTAAGATAATCATAACTTTTATGCTATTTGAGAAGATATGTGCGTGAACGGTGTACTGTTGGAAAGAACAAACTCTCAAGTTTCACACAGTTCCCTCTTGGTAGCAGCAGTGTGTGCTCACTTCAGTTCTAGTAAAAATGGTGTTGGGACAACAGAAAGCATTTTGTGTTTGACGTTTTGCACAGTCTGAGTCAGTAAAAACTGTTCAGCGTGACTTACGTACTAGGTACGGTGCTCTTACATCTAACTTCAAGACACAGCCAGCTCAGTTTCTTTAGCATCTTTGTGACACTCCCCCATAGGACAAACATACCTGTGACCATTCATGCTGCCCTTCTCTGTATACTTTAAATATCCTGTGTTAGTCCTGTTTGGTGCAGGTCCCACACACATCAACAATGTGTCAGAATGGGTCTTACGAGTGATTTGTAAGCAGTCTCAGCCAATAAACCGAACTCTGTCACTTACTTTACACATGACTGAACCTATGTGATCATTCCATTTCATATCCCTGCAAAGTGCTACACCTAGGTATTTGAATGAGTTGACCGATTCCAGCTGTGACTCGTCGTAGGATACCTTCTTCATTTTCTTCCTCTCTCTTTCTCCTTTATATTTTTTTTAGATGTGACTGAATGTGTATGCAGCATCATCTGCAAAAGTATTAGTTTATTATTAATATTGTTTGCAAAGTAATTAATTAAGAACTACTGCACCTACTGACTGCCTTGATCCAAAACTTTCAGTATGTCATGTGAGAAACGTGTGAGTCAGGTTTTGCGTGATCAGTGTTTTTGTGATCCACGCTGGTTGGGACGGAGGAGGCCATTCTGTTCGAGATACTGCATTACGTTTGAATTCAGAATATATTCTAAGATACCACAAAAATTTGATAACAAGGTATTGGATTGTAGTTTGGATCTCTTCTGCTACCCTTTGTATAGACAGTTGTGACCTGTGCTTTCTTCCAACTATTGGGCACAGTTTTCTGTTTGAGGGATCAGTGATAGATTACAGGCATCAGAGGGTCTAACTCAGCCCAAATTCAGTATAGAATCTGATCGGGATTCCATTGGACCCTGGAGCTATGTTCATTTTTAATGATTTCAGCTGTTTCTCAGCGCTATTAACACTAACTCTTAAACCAGGGCAATTGCCCTGGAATTTCTTATGTAAAGGACCATTTGAAAACAGAGTTAAGCATTTCAGCTCTTGCTTCACTGCCTGCAATGTCAGTTCCTGTCTCATTCACGAGTGACTGGATGTTAACTTCAGTGCCAGTAACAGCTTTTACATACAACTAGAATTTCTTTGGGTTTTGTGAAAGATCATTTGACAGTACTGCATTGTTCTCTTGACAGCGAAACATGTTCCATTCAACATCGCTCTTTCTATATTCCTGGGCTTTGTTCACACATATTATGCAGTATTCTCCATTTCTTTTGAAATTTCTTTGTAGTAACTGTATATGTGTACCATGGTGGGTTGTACTGGGTACGTATCTGTGGAATGCATTTAAATTATTCCCGTACATGCTGTTATCATGTCCTGAGAGTTATTCTTTGTGCTTTGGTAATTGTTTTTGATACGACAGTGCCATAGTCGCTAATACCAGCTTTGATGTGAACATCCTCAAAGAAGTCAGTCCTATTTATAGTCATTAGATCTAATATATTTTCTTCATGAGTGGGGTTCTGAGCTAGGTAGTTTTCAGAGAAGGCATACAATTTTTAGAGGATGTCTTATAGTACTCACCACTAACGAAACTATCGGTTTCCCCATTGATTGTTGGATGATCAAATAACATATTTCAGGAGACAATCCTCTCATCTTCAGGTCGTTGATAGCAGTTTGTGGCATTTAATGTATTTAATGAATGCTACAAACTGAGTGTCAACAATCTGATGATGAGTGTATTGTCTCTTGAAATGTGTTGTTGTATTATATCTAGTACTATTAAAGTGGCTGAATGCAAATAATTATTAGTAATAAAGTAGAACTATTACCTTAAATCAAATATTAAAGATGATATGCTGTTGCCTTTCTCCTATCTGTGAAATGACTTACCCAGTCAGTTTTTGGGTGACGCGAGCATCATGTTTAAAGTGTGCAGATTATCCTTTTTCACGTAACTCATGAGTCCCCAAGTTAAAAAAAAGAGGTAAGCAACTGAGAAAAATCCTAGAATGAACTGGACTGTCGAATTTGTAGCAAGGCATCTATCTACGGAACCACATTCCACAATAAAGATGGATTAAAAATAATGGTTTCCCTTTTTTCGGTGTGGTTGCTGAAAACTCCATACTTCACTGGAAGAAGTGGAACTTTTTACCTGACACTCCATGTGATTTTCACCATTATTAGAACTTTCTGTAATGTAAAATGAACTGTGAAACTTTTAATTGTCAGATATCATAATTTTTTAAATCATTTGACTAAAGTATTAGGGACCAAGTGAGGTGAGACAGAACACACCAGAATCTCATAGGAGAAGAGCAGTGTTCATATTCTGCAGTTACTAAGTTAGGTCTTCTGTAGTCGGGGTCTCAGTTAAACCTCACTTCCTTTCTTAAACTACTCGAGCCCCCTCAAAAGTGATTAAGTTCATTACTATTACAGGTTGTATACGACCCGGGAGATCCGGGAAAAACCTGGGAATCCTTTCATTCGGGATAAACCCGGGAATTTTTCATTGTTTTAGTTTTCAGTTAAATTTTTCTGATTTTGACGGGTAAGAACCAATACTCTAACAAAGGATATTACTGTATCCCGCTTCTGCAGTATAATACTGCAGCAAAAAACGAAAATAAAACTTAAGTCGCAAAAGAAATACGCCATACACAACAACAAAACACAGTGTTCATACAAGCGTTTGCCAACTGCAAAGTGTGTCAAAGACTTTGGGAAGACTTCGCAATGCTTCCTAACAACAAATTGTCTCCGATGAGCGTGACGTCACAACTGTTTACTTTAGATACGTTTGAGCAGTTGTGGGCCAGCCCTTGTGCGTGTGCAGTTGAGTCACGTATGAGAAGTACCTTTTCCCACTTCTCGCTGCAGACGTGTGGTTGGGCGCCACTATCAAATATTGCCCCGGTTCGGAAATATCGGAGATCCGGGGCTGATTCACAGAGCAGTCTGAGTTCTAGTGGGGAGTCTTCACGTGACCTGTGTTTATGTTTAGTGATTTTGCTGTTTCCTCTTCATTTATTGCTCTCACATTAAACAAAAACAAAACGGATATCTATGGCCGTGAGCTATCAAATGAATTAAAATACGTTCGCATAATTATGGAAGGCTAAAATATGTTACTCGTTCCAGGTTTTATCTTCACCTTTCTGACAGTCAGGCATTAATCGCCTTGCAGAACAATGAAGTTATTTTTGTCGGTTTGCAAAGAAATTTGGCTTTTATTAATCTTTTCCGCTGGGGCAGTCAATTTATTTGAAACGAAGTGTGTAATTCCATACTATGGGCTAGTTTCAACTGTTCGCTGCATTTCAAAAGTGCATGTTTTCATCTTCTAGCACGTATGGCATTATGCCATAATAAAGAACCAAACATGAGATAATACAGTACCGGCACTCAAGAAAATTTACGTCAGAATCTGAACATTCGAATGTGCACTTTAAGCCAAATTACGCATTGTGGTATGGTTCACGGAATTCCGATGTTCTTGGAGTATCCTCTGATGTCTTGTTTCTTTTATGACACAGTGTAAGATCTTTTAATGTTTTAGACCTACAAACATACAGGCTTCCTGCGTCATCGTTGCTGTGCAAGCACGGTGATTCCTGTTTCTGGCGCTCTCTGGCAACTACTGAAACGAACCTATTTCTAACAGGTCACGGGAAAATATTTCGAATGGTTGTTTGAAAAGTGTTACTTTCAAAGTAAATTTCCTTTTATGCAAGATGAATTATGTGTGAGAATGTACAATGAATTTCTTAAATCACAGGGAGTTTGACTCTCATTTAAAAATCAAGTCTTTGAGGATGTACATTTAGAAAAATTTTGAGCTCAGGAGACCAGACATTTATGTCTTTATTAAAAATTTTACTGACACATTTGTGTGTTGTATCTTAAAGTGTAACACGCGCAAAAAAGTCAACATTATATGCGAAAGCTTAGCTTCTCTTGCAGCTTATTAATCTCCGAGACCAATATTTTATGTGAAAGCTTTTTTTTTCTTGTAGTAACGCTGTGTATGTTAATTTAAACCATTAACTTTTCCTATTTGTGTGTATGCACTACTTAACAGTGATATTGCTATTGGCTCACTACATCACGTATCCTACGCTAGAAGATCTGCTGTCATCGGCTGGTGAGATCACGTGACGAACTATGACTGGCTACAAAGGCGCATTGCACTCTTGATTTCAATGCGTCGGAAAGTAACATGTGGCGTATGGTGGAATTTAAATTTACACTTTTGTAATATGAAAATATGCACCGTACATGTTGATGCACATCAGAGATCTTTCCAAAACGGGTTTTGTACTGTAACCATTCAAAGGATTGATAAGTTTTACAGTTCCGAGGAAACGTATACTGTCACTTGACAGGGAAGAAGTGTATTTTCACCTGGGAGAAAGTGTAATTTTAACTGGGAAATCCGGGAATTTTTTTTCTTGTCCGCATATACACCCTGTATTAAGCTACAGTTAATTTTTGTAGCAGCTACCCATATAGTGTGCACCTCTATATGGTACAATTTTGTGACAGCCGGAGGACGAGCGGTGCCGTATCCCCGAGCGAGCTGCCAGACTCGCCGACACAGACGGTGCCTCCAAGTCCCGGCCCCCACCACTCCGGGCCGGCTTCCGTCACCGGAGCGCCTGCCCGGTCCGGCCACAGGGCCGGAGACTTCGTGGGCCGCCTTCCCGAGAGGACACACCTGCTGCCGGCTGCCAGACACCACGGTCAGTGTACGACATTAACAGACCTCACGAGCAACAGTGGGTGTGTATGTGTGGGTGTCTGTGTGGTGGTGTGTGTGAATGTGAGTGCTTTTTCTAGAGAAAGTGCAAGAGCTCGAAAACTAGTATATACTATTCTCTGTTGCACATTTCTGTGTGCCACGCATGGGTCAGCTACAAGTGAGTGGTTGCCTTTCCTTTATTGTACATATTAGTGCATCCAGGATTCGCCATTGTTACGAGTTCTTTTAGTCATGACAACTTGTATTTATGGGCTAATAGCAAAATGTGTAGCTTATCACTCATTTCTATAACTTTTTGAAGACTTCTATAAATTTATCTTAATATTTAGCACCATTTAGAGAACACACTTCACCCTCAAATGGCTCTGAGCACTATGGGACTTAACTTCTGAGGTCATAAGTCCCCTAGAACTGAGAACTACTTAAACCTACCTAACCTAAGGACATCACACACATCCATGCCCGAGGCAGTATCCGAACCTGCAACCGTCGCGGTCGCCTGGTTCCAGACTGTAGCGCGTAGAACCGCTCGGCCAACCCGGCCGTCACACTTCACCCTCATGTCCTACTTTCTTGTACTGTTGTCACAGTCTCAATAAATGTTTGTCAATGTATGTGTTAGACATTGTCGGAACAGAGATTAAAAAAAAAAAAAAAAAAAAAAAAAAAAGGTAATCTCTGAAACGATTTATATACATACATACATATATCTAAAAACAAAGATGATATTAATATAAAAAATATCTAAAAACAAAGGTGATGTGACTTACCAAAAGAAAGCGCTGGCAGGTCGATAGGCACACAAACAAACACAAACATACACACAAAATTCAAGCTTTCGCAACAAACTGTTACCTCATCAGGAAAGAGGGAAGGAGAGGGAAAGACAAAAGGATGTGGGTTTTAAGGGAGAGGGTAAGGAGTCATTCCAATCCCGGGAGCGGAAAGACTTACCTTAGGGGGAAAAAAGGACGGGTATACACTCGCGCGCACACACACACACACACACATATACATATCCATCCACACATATACAGACACAAGCAGACATATTTAAAGACAAAGAGTTTGGGCAGAGATGTCAGTCGAGGCGGAAGTGCAGAGGCAAAGATGATGTTGAATGACAGGTGAGGTATGAGTGGCGGCAACTTGAAATTAGCGGAGATTGAGGCCTGGTGGGTAACGGGAAGAGTGGATATATTGAAGAGCAAGTTCCCATCTCCAGTGTTCGGATAGGTTGGTGTTGGTGGGAAGTATCCAGATAACCCGGACGGTGTAACACTGTGTCAAGATGTGCTGGCCGTGCACCAAGGCCTGTTTAGCCACAGGGTGATCCTCATTACCAACAAACACTGTCTGCCTGTGTCCATTCATGCGAATGGACAGTTTGTTGCTGGTCACTCCCACATAGAATGCATCACAGTGTAGGCAAGTCAGTTGGTAAATCACGTGGGTGCTTTCACACGTGGCTCTGCCTTTGATCGCGTACACCTTCCGGGTTACAGGACTGGAGTAGGTGGTGGTGGGAGGGTGCATGGGACAGGTTTTACACCGGGGGCGGTTACAAGGATAGGAGCCAGAGGATAGGGAAGTTGGTTTGGGGATTTCATAGGGATGAACTAACAGGTTACGAAGGTTAGGTGGACGGCGGAAAGACACTCTTGGTGGAGTGGGGAGGATTTCATGAAGGATGGATCTCATTTCAGGGCAGGATTTGAGGAAGTCGTATCCCTGCTGGAGAGCCACATTCAGAGTCTGGTCCAGACCCGGAAAGTATCCTGTCACAAGTGGGGCACTTTTGTGGTTCTTCTGTGGGGGATTCTGGGTTTGAGGGGATGAGGAAGTGGCTCTGGTTATTTGCTTCTGTACCAGGTCGGGAGGATAGTTGCGGGATGCGAAAGCTGTTGTCAGGTTGTTGGTGTAATGGTTCAGGGATTCCGGACTGGAGCAGATTCGTTTGCCACGAAGACCTAGGCTGTAGGGAAGGGACCGTTTGATGTGGAATGGGTGGCAGCTGTCATAATGGAAGTACTGTTGCTTGTTGGTGGGTTTGATGTGGACGGACGTGTGAAGCTGGCCATTGGACAGATGGAGGTCAACGTCAAGGAAAGTGGCGTGGGATTTGGAGTAGGACCAGGTGAAACTGATGGAACCAAAGGAGTTGAGGTTGGAGAGGAAATTCTGGAGTTCTTCTTCACTGTGAGTCCAGATCATGAAGATGTTGGTGAAGGATGGGAGACTGCATGTGGGTTGAAGGTGTTGATCTACTTAGGCAGAGATACGTTCTGTGGGGGCTCGGTAACCAGCTACAATGGGACGGCTGGAATGATTGGGTTTGTGAATGTTAGGAAGAAGGTAGAAGGTAGGGGTGCGGGGTGTCGGTGGGGTCAGGAGGTTGATGGAGTCAGGTGAAAGGTTTTGCAGGGGGCCTAAGGTTCTGAGGATTCCTTGGCAAACTTTGTATGTGGTGTTGTCTGAAAGCTGACGCAGTCCCTCAGACACATACTCCCGACGATCAAGTACCACGGTCATCGAACCCTTGTCCGCCGGAAGAATGACGATGGATCGGTCAGCCTTCAGATCACGGATAGCCTGGGCTTCAGCAGTGGTGATGTTGGGAGTGGGATTAAGGTTTTTTAAGAAGGATTGAGATGCAAAGCTGGAAGTCAGAAATTCCTGGAAGGTTTGGAGAGGGTGATTTTGAGGAAGAGGAGGTGGGTCCCGCTGCGACGGAGGACGGAACTGTTCCAGGCAGGGTTCAATTTGGATAGTGTCCTGGGGAGTTGGATCATTAGGAGTAGGATTAGGATCATTTTTCTTCATGGAAAGTGATATTTCCAGCAGAGAGTACGAGAGTAGGACAGTAAATCTTTGACGATGGCTGTTTGGTTGAATCTGGGAGTGTGGCTGATGGTGAGGCCTTTGGATAGGACAGAGGTTTCGGATTGGGAGACAGGTTGGAGGAAAGGTTAACTACTGAATTAGGGTGTTGTGGTTCCAGATTGTGTTGATTGGAATTTTGAGGTTTTGGAGGGAGTGGAGCTGGGAGTGGGAAATTGAGTAGATGTGAGAGACTGGGTTTGTGTGCAATGAGAGGAGGTTGAGGTTTGCTGGAAAGGTTGTGAAGGGTGAGTGATTTGCTTTTCCGGAGGTGGGAAACCATGAGATTGGATAGTTTTTTGAGGTGGAGGGTGGCATGCTGTTCTAATTTGTGGTTGGCCTGTAGGAGGATGCTCTGAACAGCCAGTGTGGATGTGGGAGAGGAAAAGATTAAGGACTTTTATTAAGGATAGGAGTTGATGGGTGTGTTCATTGGCTAAGTTGATCTGGACTCACAGTGAAGAAGAACTCCAGAATTTCCTCTCCAACCTCAACTCCTTTGGTTCCATCAGATTCACCTGGTCCTACTCCAAATCCCACGCCACTTTCCTTGACGTTGACCTACTTCATCAAAGACACCAACCACTTTCTCGAACGCCTGGAATCCTTACCCAATCTGTTACCCCCGAAAGCCATCCTTGTAACCATTGATGCCACTTCCTTATACACAAATATTCCGCACGTCCAGAGCCTCGCTGCAATGGAGCACTTCCTTTCACGCCGATAACCTGCCACCCTACCTAAAACCTCTTTCCTCATTACCTTAGCCACCTTCATCCTGACCCACAACTTCTTCACTTTTGAAGGCCAGACATACCAACAATTAAAGGGAACATCCATGGGTACCAGGATGGCCCCCTCGTATGCCAACCTATTCAGGGGTCACCTAGAGGAAGCCTTCTTGGTTACCTAGGCCTGCCAACCCAAAGTTTGGTATAGATTTATTGATGACATCTTCATGATCTGGACTCACAGTGAAGAAGAACTCCAGAATTTCCTCTCCAACCTCAACTCCTTTGGTTCCATCAGTTTCACCTGGTCCTACTCCAAATCCCACGCCACTTTCCTTGACGTTGACCTCCATCTGTCCAATGGCCAGCTTCACACGTCCGTCCACATCAAACCCACCAACAAGCAACAGTACCTCCATTATGACAGCTGCCACCCATTCCACATCAAACGGTCCCTTCCCTACAGCCTAGGTCTTCGTGGCAAACAAATCTGCTCCAGTCCGGAATCCCTTAACCATTACACCAACAACCTGACAGCAGCTATCGCATCCCGTAACTACCCTCCCGACCTGGTACGGAAGCAGATAACCAGAGCCATTTCCTCATCCCCTCAAACCCAGAACCTCCCACAGAAGAACCACAAAAGTGCCCCACTTATGACAGGATACTTTCCGGGACTGGACCAGACTCTGAATGTGGCTCTCCAGCAGGGATACGACTTCCTCAAATCCTGCCCTGAAATGAGATCCATCCTTCATGAAATCCTCCCCACTCCACCAAGAGTGTCTTTCCGCCGTCCACCTAACCTTCGTAACCTGTTAGTTCATCCCTATGAAATCCCCAAACCACCTTCCCTACCCTCTGGCTCCTATCCTTGTAACCGCCCCCGGTGTAAAACCTTTCCCATGCACCCTCCCACCACCACCTACTCCAGTCCTGTAACCCGGAAGGTGTACACGATCAAAGGCAGAGCCACGTGTGAAAGCACCCACGTGATTTACCAACTGACCTGCCTACACTGTGATGCATTCTATGTGGGAATGACCAGCAACAAACTGTCCATTCGCATGAATGGACACAGCCAGTGTTTGTTGGTAATGAGGATCACCCTGTGGCTAAACATGCCTTGGTACACGGCCAGCACATCTTGGCACAGTGTTACACCGTCCGGGTTATCTGCATACTTCTCACCAACACAAACCTATCCGAACTCTGGAAATGGGAACTTGCTCTTCAATATATCCTCTCTTCCCGTTACCCACCAGGCCTCAATCTCCGCTAATTTCAAGTTGCCGCCACTCATACCTCACCTGTCATTCAACATCATCTTTGCCTCTGCACTTCCGCCTCGACTGACATCTCTGCCCAAACTCTTTGTCTTTAAATATGTCTGCTTGTGCCTGTATATGTGCGGATGGATGTGTGTGTGTGTGTGTGTGTGTGTGTGTGTGTGTGTGTGTGTGTGTGTGTGTGTGCGCGCAAGTGTATACCTGTCCCTTTTTTCCCCTAAGGTAAGTCTTTCTGCTCCCGGGATTGGAATGACTCCATACCCTCTCCCTTAAAACCCACATCCTTTCGTCTTTCCCTCTCCTTCCCTCTTTCCTGATGAAGCAACCGTGGGTTGCGAAAGCTTGAATTTTGTTTTTGTGTTTGTGTTTGTTAGTGTCTCTATCAACATACCAACGCTTTCGTTCGGTAAGTTACATCATCTTTGTTTTTAGATATATTTTTCCCACGTGGAATTTTTCCTTCTATTATATTCATAGATACATAAATATAGGTGTACTATATGGTCAGTAGAGTAACTTGTGGGTGAAATGGTACATTGTTATTTTTCTGTAGCATTTTCTAATTATCGCATTGCTAGTCAATCGAATTTGTACTTGTCACATTGGTTGCCTTTAGGATTTTTACAAAGTCTGCAAGCATCCACTATTGTCGAACACTTCTGTGTTTAGCAAATGTTGTTAAACTCCTGACAGACACTTATTAATTATCTGTAAATGTGCAACTCTATTAAAGAAGCAGTCCAACAACTTGAAGATCAACAAACAATTAATTTGTTGTTGTCTTAACGTACAGGTCCCCGAGAGAAGAAGACTTTTCTTGTTACTGAGGTCACTGTACTTATTAACAGCCAGTACAGCTATTAAATTTCCTTGTTCAAATTTTATGTTCTGTACATGTTCTGTTTTATGGTACAGCTTTTCTTCTACGATTCAAAGTCATTCATCTATTTTGGCAGCATTACTGAATTCTTGGTGTAATCACTTTTCCTACCTATTCATTCTACCATTAAGATGGGAAATTAAGTCTTGTAGTTTACTTTTTATATCATCTAATCTGTTCTCGATCTTTGCAAAATTTCTGTCCATTTGTGTAAATCTGTTATTCCTTTGAGAAAATTGGTCTGATACTGATTGCGTAAACCCTTCCGTGGTTACATTATCCTTAATGAAAGCCGTATTATGTTATTTGATTATGCAGATAAATCTAAAACCTAGAAGTGAAAAAATGTTCATTATTAAGTATATACCATTTGTAATTTAACGTGTCCTACATCTTAACATCACATTAGTTGTGTTTGAAATTCCCTGTATCGTGTATGTAGTGTCGTGTTGTTGGCTGCCGCTGCCAGTGCGTATTGTGACTGAGACTGTCGGATGCAGTCTCCTAGAGACGCACTGTAATCCAAACCCACTGGCTACCAACCTGTGTTGAAACCCTCGAAACGCTGATGTGGTAGTCGAACCTGTGTTGTTAATTTGTTACTGGGCGATGTGATTTTATGTATAATTATGAGTGTAGCACAGTATCACACAAAATCGTGATTCGTTGAATCCTAATTTATCCTTGTACCCCACAAAATATCAACTAGTGTCCACATATTGCTTATCTGGTCAGTTTTTATTATGAATCAAATATCAAGTTTCTTTGTTCGCATGTATCCCCGTGTTTAATTGTGTAACAACCGATTTGTTTAATGCATTCCTAATTGTATTTTTAAAGGTATAATCTTGTAAAATACTTCTTAAGCGACGATTAACTTGTCAGCATATGTTTTGAAAGAAGTTTGTCACTTTTTTGATGATCTAATCGTGGTGTCAGAATTTTTTATTTTAAGATTACAATCCTTTGGGTTCTTTATCTCTGTTTCACTGCCCAGAATTACACATGTGAACTTAAGTTTTCTGTATTTTGTCTCTGTAGTATTCGTTTTCTTGTCAGTAGTGTTGGATTGATGTCAAAATTTGGTTGCTTCTTCTTTTTGCATCTTGCTGTCATTGTTAGTATGATTCTATTTCTGATAACCATTTGTTTTTTGGGCTTGCACCGTGTTCCTTGTAGCAGTATTCCTCACTGAGGAGTCTCCAAGAGTGAGAGTCCACGACCGTCAAAACACTTCTTTATTTAGCAAAAGTTGTTAAACTCCTGACAGGTTCTCATTAGTTATTCATTAATTTGCAACTCTATTAAAGGAGTAGACTAAGAACTTAAAGATAAAAAAATAACTTATTCTTCTTTTAACATACAGTGAGTTGTCTTTGTCTTAAGTGATAAAACAAATGCCATTACCAATCACTTCAATTTAGTTGTCATTGTCTGTCGGATGTTCGGGTCGTCGATATTTCTTGGAGCAGCGTACTGCATGGAGGGTCTGTTAGCTTTACTTGTGATAATGTAATGTGCAGCTCGGCTACTCTAATTACCGTAGAAAGCCCAAACAAACAGAGCAGCAGCAGAACTTGACCGAAAGTGACATGATACGAAACAAAAATAGCTTTAATTCTTGAGAGGATGATGTTATCTGACTTAACCAACTTCCCACTAATGCAAAATTTGTCACACTTTTTCATTTAGACACAACTACAGTAAAGTAGTTTCTGATCAGCCAACTAACTTTATCCAGAATTATTACCAATAAGACCACAGAAAGAATTATATCCTCTAAAGTAGCATAATTTGTGTGTTTAATTTTTGTAACATTCCTTATTTTTGTTATTTTGATTTTATTTTAATTTGTAGAATTGCACCACACAGAAAGGTATGGCTTATCCTATAGGTATAATTTCCCTTTACTTATTTATTTTTGTTTTTTCATATTTTTAGATATTAAAATCAACATGTCAACAATTCAACAGTCCCAGGACCCACTCGGAGATTCCGAAAAATAGTTTTAATTGCCAAGACACAAAAGACTGAGGACTATCCGGAACCAGAAAGTGTGCTTATGATGAAAGGAACAGGTGAAACTAGAAAGGAATGTTGTAGTAAGCATGTTTGCTTTAATTTTATCAGAATGTTTGACTGTCTTGCAATTATGATTGTGCTCAGTACTTGCAGACCAGAAGTAAGCAGGACTTGATTCCTTCTTGAAAAGTGTTTCTGCTATCTCCTCCTTTAGTAAAATGCTCAAACAGAAGGATGTGCATCAAACTGAATGACAATAAGTATAAACTCTTTCGTAACAACATTGATAGCATAGAAGATCGTGATCTTGCTATGAATGAAACAATATTTCTACATCTGAAGAAGACAAAGGTTTGTCTAAAGACCGTGCCAATAACAAAAGGAAGTGCAGCAGAAAAAATTACTGGGCTCCTGTGAAGTTTCCACTGAAGAGTACCGAGAGCATTAAGCTGTTTACTTCTGAGGACCACCAACTGAATATGATTTTCTATTGGATGTATAAAAATGTAAAGAAGTCTTGCAGTGAAGATTATGGAGCAGTAGAACTATGCAAAGGTGAAGTCTGTGTGGAAAGAAAAGATAGGTCAAATCAGGAAAATGAGAGGAAATAGAGAAGCTATTCAATTCACGAAAAACAAAAATGTAATTCGCTAGAAAATAGGAGACAAATCATTTAATGACCGGAAATAAGTCAAGCCCACAGACTGCCACAAGGAACTCCAACTATGAGAAAGAACGACTTGATGACTCCAGCTTGTGAGAAATACTTCCCACTGAGATGAAAATCTTATGGAATAGTAAATATCTATTAAAAACTAAATTACATAACTTTCTCTTCAATCACTATGTTGTAATATATGTTTATAAACTACTTATCCAACATAAGATATACTTTTATTAACCTTCTGTCAGTTATGAAGCTTGTTAGCTATATCAGGGGTCAATGTAGCTTCACAAGTGCACGTGTCAACCTCAAAGGACTTTCCATGTGATCCCTGGGTGGTACTACAAAAGAGAACACAACTGGCTAATCTCCCAACTACATGAGAAGTGCATACGTCAGGAAAGCAATGACTCATCAATAGCTCTTTACCTGTGCCAAACATCTACAGAAGTGAGACCAAGTATTAAAACATGTCAACTAAACATTGAAGCATTAGTTGAACCAAAGGCCTAATTCTAGGAAAGATACTCTTTATCCATGTTATCAACATGGTTGTCCAACAATGAAGTCATACAAATAATGGAGATCAGCTATGTGCAAGAAGAAAGTGACTAGAAAGTGATGTCATAGTTACAAAGTACCACTGTAACTAATGAAGGGAGCAGTACCCATACATCTTTGAATCTAATATCCCCGACAACATTAACGTACAGTAGCACACATGGCAAAAAATGTCAATAGAGGTTGTGGGTGAGTGGTAGTGTGTACTGGAGAAAATGAAATCCACCAAGAAGTCATACACTATGAGGAAGTGTCGATGGAATAAATAGAGGGCTTCTACTGCACAACATTAATGCAGCATTAAGCAAAGTAGAGACTAACATTGATAATGCAACTCAAATAATTGTAGATAACGCAACTTTCAGGACAATCAGAAAAGGCCACAGGATGTATGCCATGGTTGGGTTCAAACAGTTCAGTTCATACATTTATTTCAGAGACATTAAACGAAACAGGGCAAAATAGACACATGCATTAGCCACATGTAATGTTAAGCACATATCTGGGTCATTTGTGTAGCCAAAAATTACTCCAAAGGTGAAGAACTTTAAGCCACATTCTTAAACAAATTTTGGTTTTGTGAAAAGCAACAGGACTAAAAACCAAAAATTCCAACATATGCCGGAGAAAGAGTGCAAAAATAATGGCTAGAATTTGCACAAGTCCAAGTCATAATATGAGAAGTCGTGATTCAGCAAACTAAATAAAGTTTTGGAAATGGATCACTCCAAAATGAAGTAGTTGGAAATGGATCAGAAGTCACAATTAACACTACCAAGTGCAAACTTTCCACTGAAGTGAAAGAAGATTTATAGAGGGAGGAAACACAGCATCATAAACACATTTTAATGCCTTTTGTGGAGGTCCAAATATGCTGAATTATGGATGTAACAGCCATTTTGTTGGGCAGAATGGGAATTATTATGGAAAATATACCTCATTGCATTTTCGGTATTTCCTGTTAATATATTGCCATTGCTGTAAACAATCAAAGTAAACCCATTAAGGATACTGGGTTCTTTTAATTGGTGGAAAAACCTAAATTTTTAATGACTTTATTAAATTCTATAGTCTTTCCCAATTACCTTGATATATGTACATTATAGGGTTTCAAATGAAAAATGAACCACATATAGCAAATTTTAAAGTTATGGACACGTATGCCACCACACCCCCTTTATTTCTGTTACAAAAAACAGTATTATTTTAGGAAGAACAGTGGACTTTCTGTTTCCAGTGACTATTCGTATGATGCATTGTATATGTTAGTAACAGCGCAGGTTTCTAGTGTCTGTAAATGATTATCTTTGTTAGTATTTACCACTGTTCTGCTGAAACAGTTCACCCACGTGTTACTGAATGTCTGTTGCCCAAGTGCTACATATATGACAAAGCAAGCCACACTGTTGAAAGTAACTTATGTATCATTTCTTTGGGGAGAAATTCCCACCAGTGATTAAAATGTTTTGTTAACAATGATGCTGTCTGTAGTGGATTTTTTGTTGGTGATGAGGGCATTTTTTCTTCTTTGATAAAGGAAGTGGGGAAATGTAAGCAGTGTGATGGTGTAGGCTGTCTGGAAATAACTGAACAACAAGGTAGCAGGAAGGGTTTAGCATCAAAAGTAGCTGTTCTGTGTACATCCTCCAATAAATAACCTCAAAAATGACTTTGAACATTGTGCATAATACATATGGTGTGAATCTAAAGTTTGTGCCTGCATGTGTGCAATACAAAAAGGGAAAAGGCTACTCAAACATTTTGTGGTTTGATTGACCTTCCTCTTCCTCAAACTAGGTTCAACAAGTACATAAAAATACTTTTAGGTGTCTTGACAGTTGCGCCTAAGGCATCTACAAATGTGCAGTTAAAGAAACTGTAAATATTAGTGGAACCAGGGACATTGCCATGTCCCATCAAGTGCAACAGCAACGTCAAGGACATGGTTTCTTGAATGGTGTTTTAAGTGGTACTTCTCTGGAGAATGGAAAAGTTGTTGATGATGAGTGCTTATCTAAGAACTGCCACACCTGTGATGGTAACACTGAAGTATGTATTGAACATCAGTGTTCTAAGAATTATGGTGGTTACAGTGGTGGTACGGAGTGTTATGGAGCTCTAAAAAATATTTCAGAGGTCGGTGCCCACTTATAAGGTTACATATACGAAGTACCTAGGCGATGGGGACTCTAAAGCTTTCAACAAAATTAATGACTTCAGTGTCTATGGTGACACCTTAGTAACAAAACTGGAGTGTTGTGGAAATATGCAAAAGAGGATGGGTGCTAGATTGAGGAAGCTATGATGAGAAACAAAAGGAAAGTTGCCTTCGGATGGAAAATCTCTGTCTGGCCAAAGCAGATTGACAGAAACTGAAATAGACCTTCATTCAGAGGTGCATGTCATCTAATGGTCAGTCCATAACAACTCTGAAGATGTTACAGCAATGAGAAAAGCAGTATGGGCTACCTACTTTTATGAGTTGCCCACAGATGACAACCCTGTTCACGGACTTTGCCCTAGAGGAGCAGATTCTTGGTGTGGTTCCAATAAAGCAGAACAACAAAAAAATAAATAAATAAATAAAAATTTTTCAAATATATTGTTATAAGCATTCTCTTCCTGAGCCTGTTATGAATAAAATAAAACCAATTTTTAGAGATGTGAGTGACCTTGTTTTGCTTAGTAAATGTCTTCATGGGGGCACTCAGAATAAAAATGAAAGTTTCAACCATTGCATATGGGAAAGATTACGCAACAATGTTTTTCTAAGACTAAATACATTAAAAATGGTGTACTAGATGCAGTGATATGTTTCAATGATGGAGTGATAGGAAGGTTGGAAGTTCTGAGAAATTTAGGCATTAAATGTGGATCTAATATGGAAGATCAATTGCTTGTGTGTGACGGACAATGGGTGCATGAAGCTGAAAGATTCAGCTCTTGGAGTTACCTAAGAAGCAAGAAGTGCTAAAAGGAGGGCCAAGAGGGAGCTTGAAGATGAAGAAATGCTGCAGGGTGAAGAATATGCTTCAGCAATGTTCTGAGGCACGATTTAATTGGACTCATCTTCATTCACAATTTCCCACAACCTGTATTTTTCAGATTTCAGGTACAAATATTTCCTGAAGTTATATACCATTGCTCTAATATTTTTCTTTAACTTGTAATAGTCGATAGTTAGGTAGTAGGTATAAGGTATATTGCAGAATCAACTAAATTATAGAAAATGTAACATTTTTATTAGGATAAAAATTGTAAAGGTTAAAATGTAAGATACAATGTTTTCATACTTGTAATATACATAATAGGTGGAATTAAATAGGTCTAGCACCTCAGCCATAATATCATGCATATCTGGTAAAAATTTGGACTCCTTCAAATGTGCAACATTGGATTAAAATGGCATGTCAATTTGAGGAAGCATTTTGGGAAAAAAGCGTTGCATCAATTTCTATGTAATCTTTTTGAGTAACCCTAAGCAGGTTCAAAAATATTGAAAATACTTCTAACTTATTTAGAAAGTGTGCTGCATTATCTGATATCAACAACAAAAAAACTGTGAAACATATACAATATAAACAGTGCCTGAAAGAAATAGGTGTTGATTTTCACATAATATGGAGTCGGGAAAGTACCCTGTATAATTGAAGACCAGGCACTGTTAAAATTCAGAATTCAGGAAAGTATGTGTGAGCAGAGGGTATTCATTTTTGGATCACTTAATATCAGTTTCTTTCTCAGAATTGACCGATTCTGAATAGCTTTGTAAATGCATTCCCCTACACTTCATTTCTGTCTGACTAGTGGAGGGAACAGAAGAGAAGAGTGTTTCAGGATTCAACAAGGGAGACGATTAGGGAGCTGCAATCATTAATATGAGCTTATTCATTTTTGACAAAAGGGGGAACTGCAACTTTAAGTAAGTCTGAGGAAGATGCTGAGTTCCAGGAGAATAATATTGATGAAGATGCTCTGACTAATCCTCACAGTATGATTCAAACATTAGTGGACATGCCTCTAGCCAAATGGAAGAAACAGGTAAAAATATTAAGGTGTTATGTCTATGTATTTTAAAAACACCTGGTCTGATCAGATGTTGCACTTGTAAAACTGTAGTTAAGAATCATGAGTCATTCCATAGCATACTGTATCCAGTATCCTTGCCCTAGAAAGCAGTAGTTAAAGTAATTAAGGGGCACTCAGAATAAAAATGAAAGTTGGAGAATCAGGTAATTTAACACTCAGATAGTGAATGTTCTAATCCGATCCACACTGTAGCACAAAGGGATGGCAGTGTGAATTTACTAACTGATGCTCATGGTGCAGTGATGTGGTTTACTGTGCAATGTGACCAACTGGAAGATGAAGGTATAGCTGGAAAAACACAGGCTTTCTGTTGAATGGAACATGTTACGTGTTTAAACGAATACCCTTCAGTCTGTCAGGATCATCAGTGGCCTTTATGACAGAACTCACAGAAGTTCTAACAGAAGAATTGACACACTCAGCATTATGTAGGTCATATTCTAATTAGTGCTGCCTTTAGGGAGAACATTTAGACACACTGTGCTATGTAATTTAAGCATTTAGTGGAGCATGAGTCACATTAAAGATGGATAAAAAAGAATTCGCCAAGTCACAAAACAATTTCCTTGGGCACATTTCTTTGTGCAGGATCATATCTCATCTGACAAAAATAGAACCAGAGGGAAAATTTCCTGCGCCAAAATACTGTAGACAACTGAAAGTCACACAGTATATGTAATTTCTATCACAGTTTTCAACCTCAAAGTTGTTCATCTTCACAAGTCGATATTCCTTATTCCATTTCCAAATGGAGATCAAGAAGCATTTAAGTTAATTAAAAAACCAGCTGTGTGAGGCACCGATACTTCATCATTCTAATTTAAGCAAAATTTCTACATTGGTTCTGATTTTGTTTATTTTTCCCTTGGTGCAGGAAAGTGTGAGGGTAACTGAGTCATTGAAAATTTCACTGTAGCATTCACAATTAGTGTACTCACAAACTCAATCACTCACTGGGAGACGTAGTACATAGTTACTGGAAGAGATGCACTTTCCATGGCAAAGTTTTGCTGTTACTGGGATGTCATATTGTCACATGTAATAAAACACTTTGATTCTTACTAAATTGGTGACTACTATCCAGCAGACCAAACCAATTGAGAGTTAGATGTTGAAGGTTGTGATTTTTAAATTCAGTGTATACCAGTACAACAAAAATAATATCTCAGCAAAACCAAGTGATAATTCTTGTTGAGAGAAACTTAGGAGGTGAGCATCTTAGAGAAAATTTTGTATGTAATACCAGATGGGAGTAGGTGGTGGTTGAAATTCTTAAGAGGAATAATACAAATATGGTGATCCTGATGCAGAAAATGGTTTTAATGGAAGCATTAGTTTCTTGTTGGGGAAAAAAAAGAAAGAAAAAAGGAAAAAAAAAGAAAAATAAAAGAAGAAAAAATAAGAAAAAAGGAAAAAAAAGAAAAAAGGAAAAAAAAGAAAAAAGGAAAAAAAAGAAAAAGGAAAAAAAGAAAAAGGAAAAAAAAGAAAAAGGAAAAGAAAAGAAAAAAGAAAGCAAAAAAAATTGTGCTCAATGATGGTAGAAGAGCAGGTGCTTTCAAAATGTGGCTGAACATTTTACATCAACTGCATTCACAATCACCCCCCCCCCCCCCCCCCCTCCCAAAACGACGAAGTGTGGGAGCCTAATTAGCAAAAGTAAACCACAAAAAGTTTAGCTCTCACCTCCTCCTTTTATTTTGAAACCTGGAAGAAGTAGTAGCATTTATTTCCTGTCTCTATGGTGTTTGACCTGTGTCACTACCGTGTTCAGGTCACTGGCAGGACCTCCATTATTTACAGAATTTAACCTGTTTTTGCTTTTATATTCATTCAAACAGCAATTTGTGGATTAACATTTACAAGAAAGATAAATGAATAAAACAAGAGAAGAGTAAAAATGATCTATAGAGCAGCTATCACATTTTCAGTTCATGCAGAATATAAAATGTAATATGTACCTACAAATAATGGAGATACAAAAAGGTATCAGATTATATAATGGTAAGACAGATTTAGGAACCAGGTTTTCAATTGTAAGACATTTCCAGGGCCAGATGTGGATTCTGACCACAATCTATTGGTTATGAACTGCAGATTGAAACTGAAGAAACTGCAAAAAGGTGGGAATTTAAGGAGATAGGACCTGTATAAACTGACTAAACCAGAGGTTGTACAGAGTTTCAGGGAGAGCATAAGGGAACAATTGACAGGAATGGGGGAAGGAAATACAGTAGAAGAAGAATGGGTAGCTTTGAGGGATGAAATAGTGAAAGCAGCAGAGGATCAAGTAGGTAAAAAGACAAGGGCTAGTAGAAATCCATGGATAACAGAAGAAATATTGAATTTAATTGATGAAAGGAGAAAATATAAAAATGCAGTAAATGAAGCAGGCAAAAAGGAATACAAACGTCTCATAAATGATATTGACAGGAAGTGCAAAATGGCTAAGAAGAGATGGCTAGTGGACAAATGTAAGGATGTAGAGGCTTATCTTACTAGGGGTAAGATAGATACTGCCTACAGGGAAATTATAGAGACCTTTGGAGAAAGGAGAACCACTTGCATGAATATCAAGAGCTCAGATGGAAACCCAGTTCTAAGCAAAGAAGGGAAAGCAGGAAGGTGGAAGGAGTATATAGAGGGTCTATACAAGGGCGATGTACTTGAGGGCTTTATTATGGAAATGGAAGAGGATGTAAATGAAGATGAAATGGGAGATATGATACTGCGTGAAGAGTTTGACAGAGCACTGAAAGATTTAAGTTGAAACAAGGCCCCGTGAGTAGACAAAATTCCATTAGAACTACTGACAGTCTTGGGAGAGCCAGTCCTCACGAAACTCTACCATCTGGTGAGCAAGATGTATGAGACAGGCGAAATTCCCTCAGACTTCTAGATGAATATAATAATTCCAATCCCAAAGAAAGCAGACATTGACAGATGTGAAAATCACCGAACTCTCAGTTTAATTCGTCACAGCTGCAAATTACTAATGTGAATTCTTTACAAACAAATGGAAAAACTGATAGAAGCTGACCTCGATGAAGATCAGTTTGGATTCCGTAGAAATGTTGGAACATGTGAGGCAATACTGACCCTACGACTTATCTTAGAAGAAAGTTTAAAGAAAGGATAACCTACATTTCGAGCATTTGTAGACTTAGAGAAAGCTTTTGATAATGTTGACTGGAATTCCCTCTTTCTAATTCTGAAGGTGGCAGGGGTAAAATACTGGGAGCGAAAGGCTATTTACAATTAGTACAGAAAGCAGATGGCAGATATAAGAGTCGAGGTGTATAAAAGGGAAGCAGTGGTTGGGAAGGGAGTGAGACAGGGTTGTAGCCTGTCCCCGATGTTATTCAATCTGTATATTGAGCAAGCAATAAAGGAAACAAAAGAAAAGTTCAGAGTAGGTATTAAAATCCATGGAAAAGAAATATAAACTTTAAAAGAATTACAATGTCATCGGCGAACATCAGGGACAGCAAAAGACTTGGAAGAGCAGTTGAACAGAATGGACAGTGTCTTGAAAGGAGGATATAAGATGAATATCAACAAAAGCAAAACGAGGATAATGGAATGTAGTCGAATTAAGTGGGGTGATGCTGAGGGAATTAGATTAGGAAATGACACTTAAAGTAGTAAAGGAGTTTTGCTATTTGGGGAGCAAAATAACTGATGATGGTCGAAGTAGAGAGGATATAAAATGTACACTAGCAATGGCAAGGGAAGAGTTTTTGAGGAAGAGAAATTTGTTAACATCGAGTATATATTTAAGTGTCAGGAAGTCGTTTCTGAAAGTATTTGTATGGAGTGTTGCCACATATGGAAGTGAAATGTGGGCGATAAATAGTTTGGACAAGTAGATAATAGAAGCTTTCAAAACGTGGTGCTACAGAAGAATGCTGAAGATTAGATTGGTAGATCACATAACTAATGAGGAGGTATTGAATAGAATTGGGGAGAAGAGGAGCTTGTGGCACAACTTGACTAGAAGAAGGGATCGGTTGGTAGGACATGTTCTGAGGCATCAAGGGATCACCAATTTAGTACTGGAGGGCAGCGTGGAGGGTAAAAACCGTAGAGGGAGACCAAGAGATGAATAGACTAAGCAGATTAAGAAGGATGTAGGTTGCAGTAAATATTTGGGAGATGATGAAGATTGCACAGGATAGAGTAGCATGGAGAGCTGCATCAAACCAATCTCAGGACTGCAGACAACAACAACAACAACAACAACAACAACTAATGGTGTTCAGTTACTACTATCTGAACAACTGTGTTCTTCACATTTGCGATATTTGAAAATCCATATGAAATTTGGAATGGTGGTCAGGCATGCGCTAACTGTGGATGAAGTATGTCATTGACAAGATAGTTGAGGAGGGAGCAGGTCGAGCATGTGTCATCGTCTTTTGGTCGCTGTTCTTGCCTGGGTAATGCAGTAAGAGCTTCAGCGTATGATGCGTCATCTGTGTGCTGAAGTGGTCAGTGCATCGGTTTGGAACTTGGTAATGTATATTCATTCTGAATACTGATTTTTGGTACTGAATAGCAATTCAGCAATAACTATTAAAAGTGATTAATTTTTCCTGTCAACATTGTGGCACACAGCACAAGGACACTAGCATATGTTCAATGCTGCCTGTACACGCTCTGCTTCTTCTGACTGCACTGCTATTTCAAATCACATTTATTACACTAACTATAATATTAACCTCTGTAGTTGTCAGTACATCCCTATCCCAATAGCCTGTTTTCATATCATCTGGTTTAATATTTGACATTTATTGGTGTTTTGCAATTTAGTCATTGACTTTCCCTTGTGATTCTCATATTTCTTTAGGGCACAATGGAAGGTTACGCAACCAGACACCTACGTTAGTAGTGAAAACACTAAAGCAACATAATTTACTCGAGTGGAACTATATAGTTCCAGAGGCCTCAAACACCAATGATATATACATGGAGACTCAAAAGAATGAAAATTAATTGTGAAAGGCAGGATTTGAACCCAAGCCCCCTGCTCATTAGGCAGATGTGCTAACCACTATAGTTAATAAGATGGCAAAGTGGTTTTGCATAACCTCACCAATTATCCTGCATGCTTCACTCGTCAATCTGAACTGCGATTCATGCCACAGCCCACTCAGTATTCCCCAAAAACTAACAGCACTTCATAGAGTCTCAGTATGTAGGTTGTTACTATAAAACCACTGGAGAACACATACACTACTGTAGTTTCATTTGCTTATTTTCGCTTTACAATTTTGTTACTATGAACAAAAACATTAGGTTGCACAGTAACCTGACAAATGCCAATAGATGAATGAGATATGGACAACAGGTCCCACAGCTGCTGGTTCCTTGTCAGATCCTACTGCTGCAGCAAGTAAGTCCTCTAATGCTCCAGTACTTTAATTACTTTAAAGAGTAGTAAAAGGAGTGACCTCAGGAGAATTCTACCCCATGATGATGCCAGGGGTGCCAGATCCCCCCATGCCATCAGACTCAGAACCCAATTTAATCAACATTCTTCTAGTTCAATTGATAGAGGTGGAACAAAATTTTGGTCATCAACAGAGGATAGTACAGTGGTAGCAAGCAATGATGGGTGCCGTAATGAACAACACGACTCCCAACATTACGACGAGCTCCTCTGAGTACGATCATTTTCAGAGGCAAAATATTCGTCGTACAATTCGATAGATCACAAAAAACTTGCAGGTAAAAGACTTCAATGGCTCTCTTGTGCCCTACCTGTCACAATATTAGGGTTGATGTGCAGCTCCTCAGAAGTGGAATTGTGTATCAGCATGTGGCCTCTTCCTTATATATCCTGTCATGTGTTACTTTCGACCTACTGATTACAACCAGTGTAAGTTGATACCAAACAACATCACACTCAGAAATTTCCAACAATCTGACTTTTTAGAAGTCTTGCCCATTTCCTCAGATACATGGTTCCAAAGAAATAATAGTCTCCGACAATCCATGTAGTCCTGCACAACTGGTTATCACATATTTGACTAAGTTACTTGTAAGTCTAAGACACATGATATCAGAAAACCATTGCATGGGTGATATTTAAGCATTCCATACCCTTCTACAAGAACCAGAATTTGTTAAATTTGTTTCCTGAGTGATAACATCGAGTAGCTATGGAGGGCACTCAAATGTCTTGCTTCAGCCATACAGACCAAATAACTGAATTTCACTCGGTTATGGTATTTATATACCATCAAACTGCCACACGCATTGGCTCTGGCACCCCCACAAAGGAATAAAAGCAATTATGTCAGTTAAGTTCAGCAAAAACAGCCATTACTAGCAGAGATCAGTGGCATATAATGATAAGATTGTTAAGGTTACATTCATGACCCCAGGAAATAATCATTTGAGAGAAAGTCTCTCCCAACAGTGACAAGCCAAGTGGTAATTGGCAACAGTGAGGACAGAGGGCAGAGATAATGAATAACTAGTTTCGCTCTTTTAGTGATATTGCATATGGTAGGTGCGAGAAAGATGGCATCTGGCCAAATCAATTACAACCAATAATGAAATTTAAGAGAACAATTGTGAGGGAGGAGGAAAGGTTGAATGTGAATTACTTTGAACTACATGTGGCAATGACCTAAGTTAGCAGCAACTTTTCTCACTATTGCACTCCTTACCCAACACACAATTTTAAGGGTAGATTATTTAAGTGAACAAGAAGCCCTAATCAATTTCAGCGGTTCAAAAATAAAGCTCACAGTAAACGGTATCTGTGTGTTGTTAAAGAAAGCTGCATCAAACCATACTTTCGACTGAAGACAACATGGACAAAATCTGGAAACTGTGTTTTGTGACAAGATATCTCAATCATGGTCAGATTAAAATTAGGACAGCTTACATTTGTCACTTTCTGCTGCACTGCTGTCACATTGTCAGCCTGCTGCAGCTCATTTATGGGCTGCACACAAAGATAGTGTGACACTTCACAAAGGCTGTTAATGTGTAACAAGAGCAATTTTCAAAATAGGCTCACGCATCTTAGGCTCATGGGCAGAAATTTGTATGTCGGTGCATGTACCTTGTAAGTAAATTTTTGAATGTCTCACCTACAGTTAAGGCACATTATACAAGCAAGCTATTGCAAAGATAATATGTAAGCATTTCAAAGGTTTCTACTAAAACTGGAGTATTACAACTTGAATTTTTGATCGTGATTCTTCCGTCACTGATGAAAGCTAGAGGTGTTGCCACAGCCATACAGACCAAGTAACTGGAAATCAAAGACGAAGATTTCTAAATGAGTACGATTCAGAGATCAGTAGCCTCAGATGCCAAAAATGCACAATGACAACAATTATGGCAGTAGCTTCAGTAGAAATGGCTATGAGTAGAAAAAAATTGTCGATATTGGATCAGCAGGATGAGGAAATAATCCTATGGGAGACAGTACCTCACAACAACAAAAGCAGCAACACCAATGACAACAATTACAAAGATGGTGACACAGGTGATAGTTGAGTCAACAGTCAGTGTAGAACACATGATGATGATGATTTGTTTATGTTGTGATCAACTGGGCAGTTATCAGTGCCTGTACAAATCCTTAAATTTACTCAATCCAATCTCACCACTTTCATGAATGATGATGAAATGATGAAAACTATACAAACACAGTCCACATGTGGAGAAAATACCCAACCGGCCCAGGAATCGAACCCAGGACCCTGTAATCCAGAGGAAGCACCATTAGCCACTAGACGGGTTAAACAGAGCAGACTTTGTAGCTATCACTTTTTACATCATGATGATATATGGGGATGGTATCTGATACACGTTGTTTCATTTTGTATACATCTACACCTACATACATACTCTGCAAGCCACGGTGTAGCGCATGGTTGAAAGTATCCCGTAGCTCTAGTAGTCGTAACTATTTCTGTTCAACTTCGAAACAGAGCAAGGGGAAAACAATTATCTGAATTGCTCCATTCAAGCCCTAATTTCTCTCTATCTTACGTGAAATGTATGTTGCCAACAGTAGGATCGTTGTGCAGTCAGCTTCAAATAGTGGTTCTCTAAATTTTTTCAACAGTGCTCCTAAAAAAGAAAGTTCCCTTTCTTCCAGGGAGTCTCATTTAACTTCTCGATCTCTATAATACTCACATGCTGTTCAAACCTATGGGTAAAATATCTTGCAGCATGCTTCTGGATCTTTCTTTAATCTGACTTTGTACAGAACCCGCAAAGTCATTCACCCTTTTATTATTTTTTTAGGTGAGGTCTTGCTGTTTTGCATGAAGTGGTGTTCAGCAATATCATGTGTCAAGATGAGAAACCTCACTATTTCAATCACAAAAAATAATTGACGTTTGAATTGTGTGAAGGAGAAAAATTCAGTGCTAATTAGGTTGGCCCAGACATACCGAGGACATAAGCTGTCACACACACACAGTTGTAGGAGAAGATCTTTAAAATTAACACCAAGCAGTATTGAATTTCAGTGGTGCAAAAACAGAGCTGAGTGTAAATGGAATTTTTGTGTTATTAAGAGCAGCTGCATCAAACACGTATTTGCACTGAAGCCCACAACAAGAAAATGGTTTGAAAACTGTGTTTTGGGAAAAGATATCGGAACAGATTGACTGATGTTTCTCACTCCATCTAGATCATGAACTGAACTAGGATTCTTTGAAGGGGGTACAGGTGAGATCGGAATGTCATCCGGTTGAAAGTTCTTTAGATTCAGGCAGACTGTAACTTGTTTATATTTTGGGATTCCAACGTCACGAGAAAGGGAGGTAGAGAAAGAACCGGCACTAAAAGGATGCAACGTATTGGCGGAGGCATCGAATTCCTTTGCCATGCAGTGCAACACTTTGCAAATCCATCCAAAATTAAATGCCAACCTGGGACCCTCATAGATTTCTCGCATTTACCACTGGAGGGCATACCAGTAGGCTGGCACTGTGATGTTCATGAAATGTTTTCACTGTTTCAAATATGAACAGCCATCAGTTGTATAATGGAATGACAATCATGAAAATTTCTGCCGGACCAGGACTCTCAGCCAGATTTCTCCTTATTGCACAAGGTAGTCTTACCATTATGCTATCGAAGCACAATTCATGGGCAAACCCAGACTTCCACTTATTGTCAACCATGTGTCTTCAACTCTCACTCTTACATTCACTAGGTACACTCCTGTATGGGTGAAATATTGTGATTGAAATGCACATTTTGATTCAAATGTCACTTACCTGGTGTCAGGGGAGAGACATGCTCTGTGTAGTTAAGAAGTACAGTCCAGTGTTCCTTCGGACAGGCATGCATGTCCAAAGCAACAGTGCATCATAGTTCTGAGCATCACTAGCACTGTGTTACCCCACTCCAGTGTTCAGATTGCCACGCTTCACACACTGTATAAGGAACCACAGATAATTGCAATTACTATACAGGTATGACTAGCAGCTTTATTCTGACTTCAATCAAGGCTGTCAAAGAATGTGCAACAATTTTTGTAGCTGTGACATAAAATATGGGTGTAAAAAGTATTCAGGTATGTGTTGATACAAATACAACAGTTTTTTAACCAAGACCAGAGGCTTTTTGATCAATGTCACATCTGTGAAAGTTGTTGCAGAGCTATTTCACAGATAAAGGTATTGTGCTATGTAATGGACTGAAATTAAGAAGTTTCTGTACCATGTTCTTCATAACTAATCAAAAGAGTGGCCTAACATTAATAAACTGCATTACTGAGGTAAAACTTTAGTCTAACTGGCTGAGCAAGGCAGGATGTAAGGATTAAATCATGCCTATTTTCATGATGAATAGTCCAGTCCTTGAAGTACATTCTATGCAAACACACTAAGGGTTACTCTACTGGAGTCATTAATGACATACTTTATGTGCTGAACTACAGAATCCCGAAAGATAAAGGTTCACCTCTGTGCAACAGATTTGGAATCTGTATTACAATTCAGGAGAATACTATAAAAATTACTGTATGTCATATATTGAGAACATATCGACTGGTACATTGTTAAGCTGAAGGCTATTGGAAGTCAGCTTTGGAACTAGAGGATAGGAAATCAGACACAAAGCAGATAGCAGGCAGAGTGACAGTATTTAGAATACCAGAGGTAGATAGTATTGCCTCCAAATAGCAGGCACTAACAGTCCCAGGGTAGAATCTTCAGTTCAGAAAATTAAGTGGCAGCTCCATCCACTGCCTAAATGCTGCTGAACAGTGTCACTTTAGAAGATGGCTGCCTACACACCCACCCACTTACCACCCACAAACACATAAAATGTCTTATTATGGGCAAGTATCAAGCCTGCTGCCTATGCTAACTGCAATTTAGTTTGTTTACACAGGTTAGAATCTGATGAGAAAGGGGAACAGTGCTGCAACATCACTCCCCACTCATGAGATGCCTCAGGGTAGTGCCAGGTGACATAGAACATGGTTGTTGCTAGTCGTAATACGAAGTGCAGTGACCTTCAGCATTCATTGCTACAAAACTTGGAGTTAATTTAATGGCCTACACAATAGGAGAAGAGAAACGATACAAAGTTGCTAGCCCGAGACACCAGGGAAGTACAAAGCCACAATGCACAATGCATGTGGTATGGGTGGATTGGTTGGCGAACTACAGATAAGGAGAATTAGTGTGCTGCCACTATCCCTTAAAACCCCATATTTTTTATTCAGGGCAAGTTTTCGATCTGACCATTGGGGCCCCAACTCCTTGTCATTTATAGCCAGCCTCTACTTCTACATTGCCCCAGCAGATTGCCACAACTCTGGATCTCTTATTATATTGGCCACAGTAGTGGAGAGGAGATGGTCCACTTCACATACAAGTGGTGGAAACTAGGGTCTCCATACCTGTACTGAGGGATTGCCAATCAACACTTACGTTTACTGGAATAATTTTTCTCTTGTTTTTCAAGCACGTGAATTGTCTCAATTATGAACCTTGCAAGAATGCCAGGGTTCTTGGCTTATCCCAAGCAGACGATATCAAGTACTGATACTGCCTGGTCTCTATCATGACCTCTCTCTCCAGATATTGGAAACCTTTCATATGCACACTAACACACAGTGGAAATTACAATGGGTTTATTACTGAAGTTAAATGAGAATCAATCATATAACAAAGTAATTTCCACTAGAAAAACATCATATGCTGCCAGCTGACCCAATCTAACACTTCTACAAGCATAGTTGATAATGCACTGCCACTAAGTCTTATTTTTTCATCCTATGCAGTACCAGTTCATTCAACACAAGATGGTATGTGCAAACTTGCAACCAGTGAGATCTGAACTTATGCATATTTGACAGAGTTGTCAAGTCCTAATGGTCTGTCTTATATCTATGATGTGCATCTTAGGTGGCTTTCCGTACCTTCACTTCTGCAAGATACCAAACGGCAACCCTCCAGAATTATGGAGGGGTACAAAGTTTAACAGAAATTATCATTGTTCAGAGCCAATAACTCCACTGACACTATGATCTCAAATAATAAGGAGAACAAGGCTACATTATCACATCTCCTCCACACGGATCAGCCAAACAGTACAGGTACAAGGCTGTAGACATTTCAAATACTGAAGTTGAACAACAGTTGCATTGCCCCATATTTGGTTCTTAATAACTAATACCTCGAACAGATACTTCTCTGAAAATGCACCTGTTCTGGTGAGAGAATTTTTTTTTACCACCCAGTCTCACAAGCTATTAAAAAGATTTCTCTAATGAAATTTTTGTGTTTTTCAAGCTTTTTGGCACTACTATTGCAGATATGATAGTATCCCTTACTACCAAATATACTGACAACCTTGAAAAAAAGTAAAAATGTACAAGAGATTGTATAGCCATGGATAGTCATGAAATTATGCCAATATTTGGAATTTTGCATTTGACAAGTATAGAGACAGGTCAGCATGTAAATGCAAAAGAATTTCGCGAGTCAGGCAGTACACATATGAATATCCTGAATGCCATAATGAGCTACGAGACATTTCTGCTTGTAATACATTGTATGAGATTTGGTGACATTTCCACTCCAAATGAAAGGAAAAAAATTGACAGCATAATTGACTGCAAAGGAATGTGGACATTTTCTGACAGCAACCTGAAGTGATTCTATAATCCTGCTGATTATGTTACAGTCCATGAAATGTTGACTCTGTTTAGAGGCTGCTACTCCTGGACCCTATATATACACCACACAAACCCACAAAATATTCAATTAAAATATGTGCCATGAGTGACTGAAAAAAGTTTTATACCAGTAATATTGAAGTATATGTGGGAAAGCAGCTAGATGGACCATTTCTAGTAACAAACAGCCCAGCAATAATTGTAGGAAGGCTTGTCAGTGACATCAAAGATACACACAGAAATGTCATCATTGACAATTGTCACACAAACTGCCAGTAGTGGAGGACACGGAGAAAAAATTGACCATTCTAAGCACTCTTCACAAGAAGTTAAGGGAGATACCTCTTGAATTTTGCATCTAAGAGACCAACCTGTGCTGTTTGGTCCCTTTAACCTCAAACAACCAACCAACCAAGACCAACCTGTGGGGTTTCAAAATGTTGCTTCCAAGCTAATAAATTCATTTTTTGTACCCAACCAAGAAGTAACTGTTTGCTGATACTCCTATCTACAATGCATGACATGGATGATATCAACCCCAAAACAGGGAAGCCAATTATTATTTTTTTACATTCACACTGAAGGAGGAGTGGATACTGTAGATAAAATGATTACAGGTTATTCTGTTTCCAAAATCAGAAAAAGTTGGCCTATGGTGTTATTTTATAGTAAGGTAAACACATCTGGGATAAATTGCCAAATTTTGTATTCACTTTCAAAACCAAAAGGAACCATAAAAATTTGATGTAATTTCCTGAAGAATTTAGCATTTCCATTAACAAATGAACACTTAAAAAATAGATTGGAAATCATATCACTCAGGAGTAAAATTCGGAGTAGGTATTAAAATCCATGGAGAGGAAATGAAAACTTTGAGGTTCACCGATGACATTGTAATTCTGTCAGAGACAGCAAAGGACTTGGAAGAACAGTTGAACGGAATGGACAGTGTCTTGAAAGGAGGATATAAGATGAACATCAACAAAAGCAAAACGAGGATAATGGAATGTAGTCGAATTAAGTGGGGTGATGCTGAGGGAATTACATTAGGAAATGAGGCACTTACAGTAGTAAAGGAGTTTTGATATTTGAGGAGGCAAATAACTGTTGATGGTCAAAGTAGAGAGGATATAAAATGTAGACTAGCAACGGCAAGGAAAGTGTTTCTGAAGAAGAGAAATTTGTTAACATTGAGTATGGATTTAAGTGTCAGGCAGTCATTTCTGAAAGTATTTGTATGGAGTGTAGCCATGTATGGAAGTGAAACATGGACGATAAATAATTTGGACTAGAAGAGAATAGAAGCTTTCAAAATGTGGCTCTACATAAGAATGCTGAAGATTACATGGGTTGTCACATAACTAATGAGAAGGTATTGAATAGAATTGGGGAGAAGAGGAGTTTGTGGCACAACTTGACAAGAAGAAGGGACTGGTTGGTAGGACATGTTCTGAGGCATCAAGGGATCACCAATTTAGTACTGGAGGGCAGCGTGGAGGGTAAAAACCGTAGAGGGAGACCAAGAGATGAATAGACTAAGCAGATTAAGAAGGATGGAGGTTGCAGTGAGTACTGGGAGATGATGAAGATTGCACAGGATAGAGTAGCATGGAGAGCTGCATCAAACCAGTCTCAGGATTGAAGGCCACAACAACAACAACAACAACAACAACAACAACAACAACAACGACGACGACAATCCTTTCAAATTAGGTTTTGAGTTAAAGTTTTGGGAACTATTTATTAATAGAATGTATTATTTCCTTTGAAATTTTCATCCTAGTGGAAGGATGATTGTTGTATCTTCATTTCTACGAAAATGTACTCTTTGTGCCTCCTACCAGCAACGTGTGAACCCATTTGTTTAACTACTGTTGCATTTTTAGCAGTTACATGGAAGAATGATTTAGCCAACAAGATTGCAAAGCATACTCAATGTCAAGAAATAAAGAAATTCAAAAGCAGATTTCCATATCCACTCTGTGAGGAAATATACTGAAGATGCACATATATTCCATCAAAAATAGCTAGTATGGAATTTTCCCTTACAAATGAGAAAATATGAAAATCCAGTGCAAAAGAGAACAGTGCCAATATGAGCAATTTACGTACAATGCATTTAAATCTTGCAGTCCAAACACAGATTTCTGAGCAGGAACAGAAATACACGGAACACAGATCATGTGGTGAAACCATATACGATTTCATTTCGTATGATACAGAATCTGAAGTCTGTAGAAACCCTTACACTGCTGCACCTCCACCACCACTATTGCTCATTAGAGTAGTGCACTGTTCACTTGCTCTGTGTCCCATACAGAAGCCACTGATCTCAATCCTGCACCTCTACTGCCTGCAGCTGAAACAGAGATGTCCTTGGCAGGCAAATGTTTCTCATGTAGCTACCTACCTCATACTTATGCTGACACGTCCTTACTCACTAACTAGACCATTTCTAACAGCCACGCATTTTATTGGGTCCAGAGTTAGAAAACAAGTGTAACCAAGTATAACTTTCAAACACTCAGTTTGTGTGACTGTTTCTTCTTGTATCTTACCTACAAATGTGGTACCTCTACCACTTGTCTGGCACCAGCAATTTACTATAGCCACCTCGGAAAAACTAGTGGCTACATTGATGGTTCAGGTTCCACCATCACAGGTGCTACCCACGATGGTTTATATCATACAACGACTCTGCTGAAGAAGTGAAACATGAAAACTGGCTACACCAACACCTCATTGCATTCAGGATAATTGACACATAAACTTAAGGGTTTGTTGGGGATTCCTGCCATGTGTCCAACAGTAGTTGTGCTTTAAATGAACTGGCCTCACACTTTTGATGAAACGTGTAGTTTGTCATCACCTTATAGCCACAAGCGCATTCAAATCAGTGTCACTTGGGTAGAGTTTTACCAGTAACACAGGCAGTCACATCAGTCTTATCAGGATTAGGTAGCAGAGCTGAAGGGTTTTAGGGCCGTAAGTGTCACTTTGCTCCTAAAAGCTCCACAGAATCTAACGCAGACTTTGCAGTTGATGATATGATCATCTGCCTAGTGCCGAATAAGGATATTCATCAGAGAACCCCTTGAAGTGAAGATGTGTCTTCAGAAAAATTTTTAATACTGGTCATTCTCTAAGTCCCCCATGCAGTAGCCTACCAAATCAGAGAACCAGGCAACGTCACCATCATTTACAGTGAACAACTTCTGCACATGGCACAAGATGATGAAGACATTGCTGCTCAAGCTGGGAAGCCTAGCTGAGATGGATAAACCCAATGATGATGCTGACAAGGAAACCGTGTGGCACTTGCAACAAATCCCTCTCACTTTGTGCGGCGTGAGGAGGCTGCTTGCCCCCCAGATGGTGAGAGTTGTGGGACAACAAAAACTACATGGCTTCAATTTGTCACACCCAGCCTTCCTCAATATGAATGGACCTTGACATTCATTCCATTTCATTATTGTCTACAGGTTAGAATGAACTTTTTATTTCAGTGTTGGCACTGAAGAAACCGTTATCTCCAAAAGTGAACAGCATATCAACTGTTTCACTCCTCTGCTCTCAGACTCGCACACAGATCAGCTCCCTCCGTCAGCAACCATCAAATGCCATGTGCTAAACTACAAACGAGCAGCATACTACAATTCTCACTCTGTTTCTGTCCACCACAGCTCATATGGTTGAACGGACTGCAGATGTGTATTCGGTTATTAATGAAACTGACACCAAAAATTTGTTTGGGTTCCATGCTTTTGTTACTTTTGAATTTTCTATAAATTAAAATATGTATCTTTTGTCAGATCTGGTTCCTTATCAAGACCTAGATTAATTGTGTTCTGAATTTTTGGATTTGTTTTCTGTGGGATTATGGTGTGTGAACAACTTCACAGCACAAATCAATGTAATAATTTGGCTTGACTGCATTTTTTTCATGTCCTTACATGAGTGAGTACAACTGAATCTCGAGTCACCAGGCATAATTCAGTTGCTTTAGACAAGTGAGTGGGCTACATGATTATTTATTTATTTAATGATAAAAAAAAAAATAAATAAACAGGTGTGTCACCTCCAACTTTGTGGAGACATGAAATTTATCACAGTCATGTTATCGGCACATATCAGCTCGTGGCAGAAGGTGAGTTACTTGCAAAATTGCACTAATCCTTTTCCCAAACTGACTGGGGTATGGTCTCCCTCCAGGTTCCATTAAAAGACCAGACACTGCAGCTTTCCAGTTCACAGTACCACTCTCATGGAGGAGGCCAGCAACTGTGCATCTCTGCACACACGACTTTCACTCCTACTCAGCAGTCCACACAAAATTCGAACTGTTGACACCTGTCATGACCGCTTCAAAACTATGGATGTGTCAACTTTAGTGCACCACAGAGGTGCTGGCATCTGGTCACTTTTCCCCCCGAAGCAATGAGAGTTTGTAGTAACATACACACTACTGTACCTTTGCCATCACTAATGTACAGTGTGTTGGTATGTGTGCTGATTTGGGTAGCATGCTGTTCAGCTGTTGTGTGCCCCCACCCGAGAACCCTGACCTCTGTCCAACACCTTTATCACATGCAGACAAAAGCCTAGTGCATGGCATGTAGGAGCTCCAACTGGAAAACTTGTTTATGGTCTCTAAACTGTATTGTACTTATGCCCTCACACCGTGACCTAATAGGTATTAGGTTGGGGTATAATTTTGTAGCTTTTGTGTTTTGCATGTTGTTATTCCAATTGCTATGAATTTATTTATTGCTTATTTTTTTTTGAGGTTCACCATTGCTTGTCAAGTTTATATATTGTCATTTTTTCAGTTAAAGGCACCTTAACCCATGATGAACTACATCAGTGTACTTGAGAACAGGGAAATACGATTAAGTGTGATCGTTTTACCATACGTTACATTTGCATGCAAAAGGGGAATATTCAAAAACTGTTTTTACAGGTATCGTGTGCTCCAAGCCAAAATCACAAAAATCGGCAGGGGTACATCTGTGCCTCACTGCTTGATCGGATTCTAGTGGTTCATTAAGAACACCAATGATTCCTATCCTGTATTGTCACTGGCCTTGAGAAATGGTGTGTCTATGCTAACACAAGGAAAAGAAAGGAATGACTGCGTTCAGACAAAGCAGCAACTCCCCATACAAAGATCTGCACACATCAACAAAAGATTTACAAAGAAAATACATTCATTTTAAACAACTACCACTTCTTGCAGATGCAATCTAAGAACAATGACCAGGAAGACTGTATGAAGTGATGCTGCTCCATGATAACAGCCTCTATCATTCTGCTAGACTGACAAAAAATATTGTACAGGAGTTTATTTTAGAAGTCATTCCAGACCAATCTGGTTCACTTAATCCTGTGCACTCACTCAGATTATCACCTTTTTTGCTCTCTGCATAACAACCTTTGAGAAACTTACTTCCTTTCTTTCTGGATGAAAAGGCACTGTGAACATGGATTGGTGAGTTCTTTGCCTAAAAACCACACAATTTCTAGTCACAGAGTAGTAAAGTTGCCCCAGTTTTGGCAGACTGTTGTAAATAGTGAAGAAAAACACATTACTGGTGACTGAAATCTCTTATGTGTGTGTCTTGTGTTTATCAAAATTGGAAAAATGATATGAACATATACACCAACCCAGTAGTTGCTTTCTTACTGCCATGACTTTCATCAAGTTCACCATACACACTATCATTTTCTCTCTAACAGATGTAAGTGAATGTCAAGCTCAACACACGCAACATGTTAACAGTTCAATTTGGAGACTGTAAGATGCAGAAGTCCTAATCACATACGGAGGACAAGAAAAAAATCACACAATGAGATCTACACATTGGACTGAAAAACGTGGAGCACTTCAAATGGCCTAAGAGCATACCAGAATTGTGTTTCCAGAAGTCCCTGCACGAGTTTCAGTCCCCCTGCTGTCATGCACAAATGGAAATTGCATCTTTCATTCTGATATCGAAACTCCTGCTTTCTACACATTAGTTTGTGTGGTGTTTGTTTCCTTTTCTTTTGTTTTGTATTTGGGTGCAAAAGCAACTATAATGATATGCGCCCATATCAGAACTATACAACATGAAGACTAAGAGAGGAGGTAGAAATGACTACACTCTATTCACAATCGATGGAACAGAAGAATGCTAAAACAAAGATGTGGAGAAAAGTGTATAAAGTATGCCATAGAGTAATGGAGGTCCTGAAATAAAAATTACATGGTCTTCGCCATAATGCTTTTATGGATAAAAAGTAACACGCAGTCAACAGCTCGCTTGTCGTTCGCTAAAACGGGCGATAATTCCGATGGAAAACTCAAACAGGCACACAAACTATTAAAAAAAAAACTCCATTCTGCCAGGAAATGCCTGACATTTTAACATTGCACCCAATGTCCACAACATGCTGGGGGAGCGCCACTTAACAAATGGCAAAGGCTGAAAAGGCAGTGCAAAATACGCAGCCTAGATAAAATGACCTCATGAAGGGAGGGCTGACAGGAGTTTGTCCAAGCCACAGGGAGAATCTTAATAACCCAGAGCTTATTCCATTGAGTACCGAGCGAGGTGGCGCAGTGGTTAGACACTGGACTCGCATTCGGGAGGACGACGGTTCAATCCTGCGTCCGGCCATCCTGATTTAGGTTTTCCGTGATTTCCCTAAATCACTTCATGCAAATGCAGGGATGGTTTCTCTAAAAGGGCACGGCCGACTTCCTTCCGCATCCTTCCCTAATCCAATGAGACCGATGACCATGCTGTCTGGTCTCCTTCCCCAAACCAACCAACCATTATTCCATTGAATGGAGAACCAGTGAAGCTAAAGTGACACCACCTCCTGACAGATGGCAACACAGTAATCATTAGAGGGAATTTATGAACCAATGGGCTGAGGTAAAATCACTGCAGCCTTGGCACCAGTATCAGTAGCTTTGTTTCCTGCCACACTGACATGGGCGTGAACCCACACAAACATCTGAGGGGCTCTATCACGAGTGATCAAGTGACAGTTTTCCTGGAACGATTGCACTAAGGGATGGGTGGTGTACAGCCCACAGAGGCTTTGAAGGGTGCCGACAGTGTCTGACACATCTAAAAAGCCTGTGTCGCCAAATGTATTCAGTGGCCTGATACAGGGTGAAAAGCTACACTGTAAATACTGAGCAGTGCACCAGAAGCCAATAACTAAAGACGTTGGCACCAATGACAATGGTGTACCCAACACCATGGTCAATCCGAGAACCATCAGTATACACAAAGGTACAGTCACTGAGGAAGGAATACTTGGGAACACTATCTTCAGGAATAAAGGTGATTGACAAGAGAGAGGACACTTGGGCCTTGAAAACTCAGTCTTTGGAAAATTCCTCAAGGAAATAGTTCAGGCTGCCATGGAAGTCACCTGTGTAGAGAGTGCACAGGATACCAGTCACGGAGCAGGTGTCGTAGGTTTTCTCCAAATCATAAAACATGGTCATAATCTGGGATTTCTGCAGGAAACCATTCATAACACGGGTGGACATAGTGACGAGATGGTGATTTGCAGAACAGCGTCCTCGATATCCACACTGTGCAGTGGTTAGTAAATTGCGAGACTCGAGCCAACATACCACCCAGGCATAAATCATATGCTGCATCACCTTGCAAACAAATCTGGCAAGAGAAATTGGGTGATAACTAGAAAGAATGCGTTTGTCCTTACCGGGCTTAGGTATGGGTATGACAATGGCTTCCCACCAGTGACTGGGAAACGTGCATTCTGGTTGTCCACAAGAGAGTATTGCTCTCTCATATCATAGGCAGTACTGTGCCTCACAATTCAGAGAAGGGAAGGGTATCACTAGAGCCACCTCCATTCATTTCTGATGGAAGAAGGCCGGGTGACAGTGGGAAGAGCTTGAAATTTCCGCAAAATGATGACCTAAGGTGTTTGACATGCATTGTATAGACGAAGAGCAGGGAACAGAACGTTCTGCGGTGATACGGATAATGTTTGTAAGATATTCGACCTGGCATCACAATTGGGGAAATGTTGGTCATTGTAAGGACAATCACGATGAGGATAAAGGTCAAGGGGTTTCACCTCAGTGCTCTGGTGGCACGGAGGCTGGCCAGGTGAAGGTAGTACATGATGACACCATCGAAGAGTATCTCCGAGTCAGTTTAGGAGAAGACCGTTTGCCTTTGTTG
Organism: Schistocerca serialis cubense; assembly: GCF_023864345.2. Lineage (NCBI taxonomy): Eukaryota > Metazoa > Arthropoda > Insecta > Orthoptera > Acrididae > Schistocerca > Schistocerca serialis. The sequence continues at coordinate 154,667,005 of NC_064649.1, read as the reverse complement.
GATTTCTTGAGCCTTTCCAGTTGGCAGAGGAAGTGTTAGATGTTGGTTGACTGAAAGGAGATAGGAAGTCTTCATGGGAGTATTTCATCTGTCCTTTCCAGCAGGTCGGTTGTGTATCTGGTGACTTCTCCCATTGTGGCGAGGGTTTGATGGCTTGTTGCACAGCTGGACAAGGGGCTGGTGATACTACCATGACAATGGGAGATTTCACAATCTCTGAGATGTATTTGAGGTCACATGTCTGCATGGCCATGTCCTTCATGGAGCAAGATGAAGCAAGAACCACATTATAAGTGCCTGACAGTAGGACACAGGGTTTTTAACTAGCCAGTAACTTGCGAGTGACCGGGTATGGAACTTTTTCCTTTACCCAGATCTCCTAGACAGCTGCTCATCAAAACATAACAGATAATTACGACAGGAGGTGGCATGATAACCATTGCAGTAGATGCAGCAGCAAGGTGGTGGCAGACAATAGGTCTGGTTACCTTCCCTACATCAAGTTACACAGTTGGCCGCTTGTCAACAAGACTATAAAGTGTATCTAAAAACAAAGATGATGTGACTTACTGAACGAAAGTGCTGGCAGGTCGATAGACACACAAACAAACACAAACACACACAAAAAATTCAAGCTTTCGCAACAAACTGTTGCCTCATCAGGAAAGAGGGAAGGAGAGGGAAAGACGAAAGGATGTGGGTTTTAAGGGAGAGGGTAAGGAGTCATTCCAATCCCGGGAGTGGAAAGACTTACCTTGGGGGGAAAAAAGGATGGGTACGCACACACACACACACACACACACACACACACACACACACACACACACACACACACACACACACACGCACGCGTCAATCCACACATATACAGACACAAGCAGACATCTCACAAGCAGACATATTTAAAAACAAAGAGTTTGGGCAGAGATGTCAGTCGAGGCGGAAGTGAAGAGAACAAGGAGATAGCCTCGACTGACATCTCTGCCCAAACTCTTTGTCTTTAAATATGTCTGCTTTTGAGATGTCTGCGTGTGGATGGACGTGTGTGTGTGTGTGTGTGTGTGTGTGTGTGTGTGTGTGTGTGTGTGTGTGCGTGCGCGAGTGTATACCCATCCTTTTTTCTCCCTAAGGTAAGTCTTTCCGCTCCCGGGATTGGAATGACTCCTTACCCTCTCCCTTAAAACCCACATCCTTTCGGCTTTGCCTCTCCTTCCCTCTTTCCTGATGAGGCAACAGTTTGTTACGAAAGCTTGAATTTTGTGTTTGTGTTTGTTTGTGTGTCTATCGACCTGCCAGCGCTTTTGTTCGGTAAGTCACATTATCTTTGCTTTTAGATATATTTTTCCCATGTGGAATGTTTCCCTCTATTATATAGCCTATAAAGTGTGGTTGAAATGATGACACTGGGAGCAGCACTTCAGGTTCATAATCTACAGTCAGACTGTGATAACTTCATAGCCTGCTTTGATCCTGGACAGATTCTCCCACTGTAACAAAGATGGGAAAAATAGTGCTTGTGGGCACTAAGGAGGCATCTACCTTTTTTTGTCACCCAATGGACTGCAATGCCACCCTGATCAGACATACATTTGGATTTAGGCCTCTGTTAGACTGTTGAGCAGCACTGTGATGCAGCTGGGAGGGTCTTTGAATTGGGAGCTTCATTCCATCTATGTTTGGTAGACGTGGACTGCAAAGATGATAATTGGCTCACTTTGAGGAAATCTCCCATGACTGCCAGCATGTCTGATGGCTTGCTCCTTCCAACTGGGTGCCCCTTTCAAATGGGCACACAGCAGCCTTAGGTGATTGGTCCCTGTGCCAGGTGCTTGGGGCATGTGACTTAGGAGTGAACAATCAGCAATTTAGGAAGGTAGCAGTTCAGGCAATCGCCCCTCTCTGGGCCTGGCCTGCACCAGGTGGTACATGCAAACATTACCGGTTGGCCCAAGGCTGGGAATTACATGTTACCCCGTCACCTACAACATTTTAGATGCATTGACTGGCCTTCGCGTGGACAAAGGGAGGAAGAAGGAAAAAGAGGAGCCTCAAATATTGAAGAGGGGGAAGGATAGGAGAAGGTGAACGAAGGAAGGAAAATAGGCATGAAAACCAGTGGTGAGACTGTTTGTATGTCAGCTATGGACAGTGTGCAACATTCCCAAAAAAAACACCAGACATGTTCTCCAAGGAAAGGGAAAAATGATACTAACATGATAGACATGCAGCACGAAAGGGAAAAGATGCTGCAAAGGCTGGGAGCCTGTGGTAGCCAAGCATGAACCCACCAAAGAGCGGCGAGTCCCCTGGAGGTTGTGAGCTCAAGGTTGAAGTGTAAGGTGGGCATTATGTTGTGAGCAGAGAGTACTGTTAATGGATGTGATAGGAGTTGTTAGTAAACAAAATGCACAGCACACATCTTCAGCATTGGCGGTGTTGTGATATTTTTAGTGCAATACAGATACTGAGCTAATCTGGCATGAAAGCAAATGGAATGCAATAACTCTGAAATGAGTTACTGGAGAGCGCAGACCCCTTATGCCAAAATACTGAAAAGGTAACCCTAAATAACCTCTGAAAGCTGGTTGGCGGAGGACTGTTTCACTGTACATGTGGAGTGCTGCTGGATCTGTCTTACGACAGATTTAAACTGGAGTCAGTCTGTCTGTCCTGTTCTGACTATCTTTCTTCATCTGTTTCTATGCACATCTTCTCCTATGTCGTCCATCACTTCAATTCTTTGTTATAGACAATTCCCACACAGTATACATCAGAGGAATACTACTAACTGAAGAAGTGAAATTGATGGATGGATGGATCAGTGAATAACTGCTGATGAGATGCAAGACAGTCAGAGTGGCAGCAGCTCTAACAGATGCAAGAGCTGGGAGACCCCGATGCTGTACATTAGCCACCCTTCCTTTCGCTGCCCCATTCAGCCACTGATTGATACAGGTGCGGTATGGTACATATGCGTGTTCGTGGGCTCAACCACAGGTGCTCAACCATATGAAAAAAATGTGGAAGTCGGGAGATGCTTAAAAACTGTCAATTAAAACATAACTGACAAGAAGAAAACTAGGAGTCACAGGGGTGTATGTGGCTGGCTGACCATTTACAATATACACTGAAAAAGTATTTATAGGTGAGAGGTCCTTGAGGAGCAGAAGTTGGTCATATAGTAATTTAATAAAGCAAGTCAATTTTGTAACTCCCCATGAAGGCTCTACAAGTTATTCATCCAAAGAATGATGAAGTCAGATTTTATTTGGGGGGGGGGTTTATGAAACAGTCTGGCTTCCAAGTATTCCGTAACCCCCTTGATGTTCACATGGATGTTTAAATCGTAATTCTTGTGTTCAAAGCGGTTTCTGGATGTTACAGTAAAATAGTCTGGGTATTACTGAGCTAACGAATAACATGGGGATTCTAGTAGCAGTCACAAGACATTTGTGTCGCAGGACCAACAGCAACAAAAGAAACTGGATTCTGATCAAATGGCTGTTAACTTAGTGGGGAATGGAAAATGCAATATTTTAAAGCTGCCACAATGTCCCTCGGATGACACTTTTGGTTGGCTAAGTCAGAGAAGGAGGCAGCAACAATGAAATTAGCATGTTGAACTATGTTACCAGCGAATCTCCACCTAATGTAATGTAATTAACTGTCAGAGATAAAGTTTATCTCATGCGAAAAGTACGATGCCCACAGTAGAGAGTTAAGGTAACTTCATTATGTTGCCATACAATGTGTTTAATTTATTTATTTATGAATATTTTCTTTTATGATAAATAATGGATTTGTTTGAGATGTTAAATGTTGTATATTTATATATATTTATTTATAAGTGTCTTTGGAGAGTATTAAGGTCAGAAGACCAAAGAATCTGGAATGCAGGAATGTCTGCAACTTCCGGGCACATGTTGGCTTGCCCGCCACTTCTTTGTCGGTATTGGAGGGAGATGGACGTGTTTAAGTGACCAGTACAGTATAATGCATTTTTAGAGTATCAATGTTCGTAGTGAAAATATTGTAGTGACTAAACAAAAAGTACGAATAAATATTATTTTTAGCCGAAAGTAATTCGTATCCGGTAGTGTTTATTTCAAACAAGAAGAAAACCCAGACCATGCTTGTTAGAGTAATGATTTTGCAGACAAAACTTCGAAAACCCCTAGACAAACGAGATCTGCAGTGTGTAATCTTTCAGCAGCTACTAATAAATAAGCCTTGCTGAATTTGTGCTGGAACTACTCGTACTATTCTCAATTACATACACGTGGTGCGAATGTGGTCCTACCACAATATACCGCGAAAGATTTCACATTATTCAGTTATCAAGAAACGAGATAGGTAACAACCAATACAATATGGTGGCGTCGTCCGGGATTATTGAAAATGTTACCGAAATAAACTACCACCAAGATTGCGAAGAAAACGACAGAATTCGTACATCCTGGCTGAAAATGTTAAAGGAAGTCGAATGCTGATACCTTCAAGACAAAGGAAGTCGAATGCTGATACCTTCAAGACAACGGGATGCAGTTACTGGAGCAAGAATAACGGCGCAATAAGTCACGAAAGAAGAAAAAAGTGTAAAGTGTTGTGCAACCAAAAAAGCAATATTCATATAAGTGTAGTGTTTCAGTGTTGTGAATTCCATCACGCACCAATCAACAAAGAAGACCTTATAAGAAAATAAGTAAACTGTGAGTAAAATAGTTTAGTATCCTTTAGAAAAGATAAATTTGTTGTGTTTTGTTTATTCCTGTGTAAAAAGATGACTATTGTAAAAGAGGAAAGTATTGACGACGGTGTCGCCAACGCTAGTACAGATGTAAATTTATCATACGAAACTGAATGCAACAGTAATAGTCCGAATCCTGTAGACAAAGTTGAAACTCATACGGAAAGACAGAATGAAGTTAAAGACATGCTATCAAAAATAATGAATTATATGGAGGGAAAATTTAAGGCAATTGATGACACTAACAGACAAAACGGACAGTGGTTAGGAAATATTAAAGACAGACTCGATGCTAATGAGATTCGTTTGGATCAAATGGAGCAAAACAATGCTGCTCAGTTAGACCAGACTCTTAAGCTCATGAGTGATAAATTTGAAAAACAGTTCAAAGAATATGAAAAGAAAAATGACGATCACTTTCAAAAAGTAGAAGCAAAAATTTCCAGTTTGAGTCGTAATATGGTCAAGATCACGGGTAAGGTCAATTATGTCAGGAGAAAAGTTAAAAATGTAGATGCAAAAGTAAAAAATCTGAAAACTGAAGTTAGTACAGGTAGAGAGAAAATCCATAATGCGTTTAAAGTTGTGCATTCAGATATCAAACATGTAGAAGAAACAGTATCTGAGCGTATTTCTCTTGTAGACGATAAATTGTTAAAGTAGAAAGCAAATTTGAACAAAAGATAGGAATTATTACTGAAAAAATAGATGTAAATAATCAGATAAACAAAAATGAAGTTAAGAGTTTAGAAAGTAGTATTAATGACATCACTAAGAAACTTGAAAGTGTTAGTAGCAATATGGTCACCAATAGTTTGCCGAACAATATTGGCACTTTGTGGTACAATATTCCAGTAAAAAACTTTTCAGATGAGAGCAGTATGCATCCGGTAGATTTCCTGCAGCATTGCAAGGATAACTTTTTTCCAAATATGAATGATAATTTGAAAATTAAATTTGTGAAAAGATTTCTAGAAGGTGAAGCATTGTCATGGACTAATCATTATTGTACTGAGGGAATGTCTTTTGCAGAGTTCGAGGAGAGGTTCTTAAGTAAATTCTGGTCAGAGACAGAACAAGCAAGAATAAAAAGCGAATTCTTGAATGGACCTGTTTATAAACATGAATTTGGTAGCATGAAGCAATTTTGCAGAAATCAGTTAAGGAAACTCACTCACCTAAGCAAACCTTTTGACGAACTCACTCAAATTGATGCCCTTAAAAGGAGGCTACCGTGTGAACTACAGTGGGAGTTAGCTTATGGCCCAGATGACACAATTGATCAGTTTTTGAAATATGTTGACAAATTAGACAGAATTATTGAGAAAACAGGTAAACCACCACACCATAGTCAAAACCATTTTCAAAAGACAGGGCATACAAATTGGGGAAACACACATGATAAAAAGGAACCACACAGTTTTGGAAGTAGTGATTCTCATCAGAGAAATCACCAGCACAACTTCAAGGGATCACAAGGACACAATTACCATTACAAGGGTCAATATGGAAATAGTCATAATCAATTTGGTAACAGGCACTTTGGAAATAAACCAAAGGTGTGGAATAGTCATAATGGTAAGGGGAGAACTGAACAAGAGTTAAAAAACTGAATAGGGCTCCATTGGCGGTCCGCAAGGTAGGAGCTACTTATACACAAATGGAAAGGGCCAACCCAAACTGTCTAACTAAACAGAAAGATACCTGTGACTTTATGAGTAATTATTTTAAAGAGACGTGTTATCCCATTAATGTAGTATCTGTTACAAATAATATATGTCATACAAATAAACCAGAAACAAAACGTAAGTTATTTAAAGACACTGATTGCTTAGAAAACTGTGAAGAAGTAAACTTAGATTCATTCTATGAGTGGGCTGAGAGGAGCACCTTGCTGGAAAATAGTTGTTCAAATGATCAAAGTGTATTAGGAATTAGAGAACTTATAGAAGAGTCTGGTGGGCTAGGAATGAAAAGAGCACCTAGTAAGGATGATTTAAATGTGTATCTGCATACTGAAGGTAAGAGTGCAGAGGATAAAGATGATAATTTTTGTGATGTTGATTGGGAAGAAAAGGAGATTGAGGGTAGTAGTGAAGGTAGATGTTTTATTGGTGTAAGTGAGGAGTTGGAAGCTTTAGGGATTACGAATATAAAAGAGGATAGTAATGAAATTAGCGAGGTACACATGAATACAGTTGACAATTTGAATGATAAGGATGCCAGAATTTCAGCCAATGAGTTATTTGATCTTGATACATGGAAGAAAAATGAGAAGGAATTGACAGCAGGTAATCTTAACAGCATTAGGGGAGTAGACGATGAAATGTCAGATAGTGAGCAATTTTTGTTTAACTTATGGATTAACAGTAGTTCCATTAAGGATGATGAAAATTTCAGAACGGTAACACTTGATATATATGTGAAACTTTGTATCCAGACTGGTGGCATAGAATTAAGTATCACATTGCACAAATGTTAAGAGAGAAATATAAAGGAGAGATACACAATAGCACAAATGAATGCAGTTGGATTAATGAAATATTCAGAAATAGTAATCAGGCCAAAGAAAATGCAATTAGGGTAATAACAGCATATAACTCTGGTAGTAATGATACAGGTAAGGATACTGGAAAGGGATATGGATTCAGTGAAATTGAAGATGACTTATTACATGAGAATATTAACAAAAAATTTGACTTTGATGTAAGCAGTCCGTTTATTGATGTGCAGATAGGATCATGGAAAGGAAAGTGTTTAGTGGACACAGGAAGTCAAGTATCTGGGATATCAGAATCATCAAGTAAAAAACTGAAAACTAATAAGGATTATGTCGAGTTACCTGTGGTAGGAATTAAAATAAGAGGTGCTACTGGGAACCACAGTAAATCAATAAGGAGTCAGGCTTTTATTACTTTTGAAATTGAAGGAGTATCATGGTCACATGGGTGTCTTGTCATCCCTGATCTCTCAGAGGATTTTATCCTAGGCATGTCTTGGATAACAAAAGTAAGTGCAGCATTTGATTGGGCAGGGCAGAAATTAATGATGACTCTACCAAGTGGTGAAGTCATCACTACGAAACTTCTTCAATCAAATTTGTTTTGTATAAGTAAGACTGTGAACAGTATTGAAGTTGCAAAAGAAGGTAAGTACATTGAAAGCCATGTCACAGATTTTGATACAGACGAGATAGAGTTTGAAAAGTTGGTAAATGAAAAAGTAGCTGAAGCTAGAGAACTAACTGAGAACCAAAAACAAGATTTGAAATTATTTTTGTGGGAATATAGTGATGTATTTAGCAATATACCAGGTAAAGTAATTGGATACCAATGTACTTTACAGTTGAAGCCACATGAACCTTTCTTTACAAAACCATACAGTATTCCAATCTCAAAAAGGATAGCAGTGGAGAAAGAATTGCAAAAGATGGAAGTGTGTGAAATCATTGAGAGGAGTATAAGCCCTTATAATAATCCCTTAGTCACTGTAAATAAACCTAATGGACAAGTCAGACTAGTACTAGATTCCAGACAGTTAAACAAATGTTTATACAGAGAAACTGACCACCCAGAGAACATCGATGAGTTGTTATATAAATTTAAAAATATCCAAATTATGTCAAGCCTTGACCTAACTTCAGGTTTTCATCAAGTACCTCTTGCAATTAGTTCCAGAAAGTACACTGCTTTCTTATACAATGGGAGATGTTACCAGTATTGTGGAGTGCCTTTCGGATTAAACTCATCAGTCGCCGAATTTATAAGGGCACTAGACTATGTACTTGGCCAAGAAGTTGTGTCAGAATTAACCATTTATGTAGATGATATATTAGTTTCAAATCAAAGTTGGGAGGATCATTTGAAGTTATTGAAAAAGGTGTGTGTGAAACTCAGAAGAGGTGGTATGACATTTAAACTGGAAAAATGTAAATTTGGTGTGTCAGAACTCAAATTTTTAGGTCATGTCATTACTAAGGAAGGGATAAGTGCAGATCCGGAGAAAATAAAATCTATCGTAAACTTTCCATCTCCTAGAAACCGGAAACAATTAAAGTCTTTCTACGGACTCTGTGGATTCTATCGAAAATATGTAAATGGACAATGCCTTAATGTAACATGTTTAAGCAACTTACTTAGAAAAAATACTCCATGGAATTGGTCTGAAGAGTGCCAGAAAGCATTTGATAAAATTAAGAATGAACTTTGTAAGAACAGTCATTTACACAGACCAGATTTTAGTTTGCCATTTTGTCTTCACACTGACAGTAGTGATTATGGACTAGGAGCAGAACTATTTCAGGAGAAAATTGTGAATGAAAAAAATCTTCATTGTACAATTGCATTTGCCAGCAGAATGTTACTTAAACATGAGAGAACGTACACTGTCACAGAAAAAGAATTACTCGCAGTACACTGGGCGTTTACAAAATTTAAAACATACCTGTTAGGACACAAGATAAAAGTCTATTCTGACCACAAAGCTTTAAGTTACTTGCAGGAGTGTAGACTATATCACAGTAGATCAACCAGGTGGGCAATGTTCATGCAACAGTTTGATTACGAAATTGTGTATATTAAGGGATCAGAAAATGTAGTAGCTGATGCTTTATCCAGGTTACCAGTAGGAGGAGATCAGGAAATGTTTGATCAAGAGGAAGAAAAGGAATTTAAAATAAGATACATGAAGGGATCCAGGATGAAAAGCTCATAAAGACACTTTGCAATAACATCAGGAGGGGACAGAATAACGATCCTAATTGGAAATTGGTTAAGGACTGTTTAGGCAAAAGAGGGTATGATAAACTTGACAAGTACTATAAGGTCTTTAAGGGAACACTCTTTAGAAGAACAGATGTGGACTCTGACAATTGGAAGCTATGTTGGCCAGAGTGTGAGGCAGACAAATTAATAAAGTACACCCATGAGAGTTATGGTCACTGTGGAATACAGAAATGTGGAAAAAAGTTACAAGAAAATATCTACTTTTATAACATGGTAAAGAAGGTGAGGAACGAAATATCAACATGTGACAAATGTCAAAGAGTAAAAGTAAGCAACAGAACATGTCAGGGAGAAATGCAGAACATCATTCCAGACAAACCATTAGATTTAGTAGCTGTAGACTTTTATGGACCTTTACCTAAAAGCAAAGGTGGCCATTGTTTTATATTCGTCATGGTTGATGTATTTTCCAAACTAATTAAACTTTATTCTGTGCGAAAAGCTACAAGTAAAGAGATCATTGCAAAAATTGAGAGAGATTACTCCAAGAGTGTAGGGAAACCTAAAGCTATACTATCGGATAACGGTTCACAATTTGTTTCAAAAAACTGGAAAGCATTCATGGAAAAAACTAACACAAAACATATCTTGATATACGTGTATAACCCATCTTCAAACCCAGCAGAAAGGTACATGAGAGAAATAGGGAGACTTTGTAGGACATATTGTAGTCACAAACATCCTAGTTGGTCCGACCATGTAAACAACTTCGAGGATATCATGAACAGCTTGCAGCATAGCTCTACTGGGTTTTTTCCATATGAAATTATGTTTCATCTCAGACCAGCAAATCTTATTTCTGAATTAATAGACTTTCCACAATGTAGCTTAATATCAATGAAAGAACGTGAAGAGATTGTAAAGAAAACCATGAAGAAACTAGGTGAAGCTAGGAAAAACAGACATGATAGGAAAATAAAGGCTACCACATTCAGAGTAGGTGACCATGTCTTAGTGAAATCCCACGAACGATCAAAGTTACTAACAGCAGAACTCAAGAAGTTCTTTGACATTTACATTGGGCCATTTGAGATTACTGAGAACCCCCATCCAAATGCGTACCGATTAGTATATCCCAAGTCGAGAAAGCTGTTTGGTCTTAGGAATGTTGTTTCTTTGAAGCCGTATATTGAGAAAAGAGCAAACAGCCTAAAAACATGCCTTTATCTGGAAAGAATTTTACTGGAAGGAAAAAAAAAAGAAAGAAATGCAGTCACCACACTATGCCATGTAACACATCTCATGCAAAATGATGTTGTATCTAGACTGATTGTCACATAATTCTATTATAAGATTAGATGTCATGATTCCTATGTGTTTTTTTTTAAGTAATTTTACAGTATTTAATGAATTGCAAAATATGTAAACTTGATAAATAAGAGATTTTATTTTACTGATGATGCTAGGAGACAAGACATGTCACCCACCCTCACAGTTTGAGAATAGCAAATCTCATAAATTTTGAAATCTTGTTCATTCACTTAAATAGACCATAATGCTTAAAAAATGTATAGTTAATAGAATATATTTTCTTGTATATGCAAGTGTGCTTTTGTTTTACATCATGTTCACCATAACTGTTTTTATTCAGCTCTGTTTATAACACAACACAGATAATTTGTTGGCTTATTTGGTCTCTTAATTTTGATATCACATAATTTACAAGGCTCATGAGAGAATAGTGTTGTTGAATTGAAATACTTTTGCAACCTCACTGATGATATAGGAGTTGGTACTATGTTTGTTCTAATATGAGAAAATGTTTTAACTTTAGTATTATTTTATAGTAAATTTCTGGGCTACAAATTGACATATGTATGTATGTAATCTATGTTGTGAGACAAAGGAGGAAGTCAAGGGTTGATGAAAGAATAAACAGTTTACTACAGTTGTGATAAAAAGTTGTATACAAGACAATGATGCAATTTCTGTATCGGACTGACAAGTGGACCAAGGTACACTTGTAAGTCCTGGTGGGCTATTGTAATGTAATTAACTGTCAGAGATCAAGTTTATCTCATGCGAAAAGAACGATGCCCACAGTAGAGAGTTAAGGTAACTTCATTATGTTGCCATACAATGTGTTTAATTTATTTATTTATGAATATTTTCTTTTATGATAAATAATGGATTTGTTTGAGATGTTAAATGTTGTATATTTATATATATTTATTTATAAGTGTCTTTGGAGTGTATTAAGGTCAGAAGACCAAAGAATCTGGAATGCAGGAATGTCTGCAACTTCCGGGCACATGTTGGCTTGCCCGCCACATCTTTGTCGGTATTGGAGGGAGATGGACGTGTTTAAGTGACCAGTACAGTATAATGCATTTTTAGAGTATCAATGTTCGTAGTCAAAATATTGTAGTGACTAAACAAAAAGTACGAATAAATATTGTTTTTAGCCGAAAGTAATTCAAATCCGGTAGTGTTTATTTCAAACAAGAAGAAAACCCAGACCATGCTTGTTAGAGTAATGATTTTGCAGACAAAACTTCGAAAACCCCTAGACAAACGAGATCTGCAGTGTGTAATCTTTCAGCAGCTACTCATAAATAAGCCTTGCTGAAATTGTGCTGGAACTACTCGTACTATTCTCAATTACATACACGTGGTGCGAATGTGGTCCTACCACAATATACCGCGAAAGATTCCACATCATTCAGTTATCAAGAAACGAGATAGGTAACAACCAGTACACTAAGCATTGAGGCTCTTATCCACAAGTAGGATTCATCATGTTCACTTAGTTAGACTCCCTTCTCACTGCACCTGTAGGATCCAGCCACTGGATAAAATGTTTATGGGACTGATGAAGACCTATTACAGTGAAGAAATGTGGCAATGACTGATGATGCAATATAACACTAGGACCGTACCAACTAATGTTGCAAAACTCTGGTCAAGCCTATATGAAAGTTCAGGATTACTTATTCCTGATTTGTAATAGGTGCTTCTGGATGCCATGGCGAACAGAGGTTTTTGCCAGTTGCAGATGGTGGCTCATGTTGGTACTGGCACTGATCTGATCCAAAGCAACACACACAGTGCATCTGCTATTTGGTGGCTAGCTGATATGGTAAAGATTGCCTGTCTTGCTATTTGAAGGTGGAGCTCACTATCAATAGCATTATGACAGAATTGACCACGGTCCTTTGAAACATACCACCAATTCAGCTCCGAGTGCGGGACTGTCGTAGCCCCTGACACGGTCGGCAGATTCTCTGACTTGCGCCTTACGGTGGTGTGTTTCCTGGGTTATGCTTAATATGTCAGGAGACCACTACACACAGGAGGTGCCTACTCGGATAGTGGGGGCTGCGTTGTGGTGAATGGCTGTCTTACTATATTAGAGGGTCTCAGTAAGCTACAGAATGGCTGACAGTTTAAAAGAGTGCAGGGCAAATACAGGATGAAGGTAGTTTTAGATGCAGTTGGTATTGTAACTGTAAATTATTGTAGCTGTGTTGGGAAAGATCCAGAACACCAATCGCTAATAGAAAGCACTGAAGCTTACATACCTTGTTTTACCAACCACCTGAATGAGTTGCTGAACAGCTCAAAGAAGAGCTTAGCCATTCCAAATAGGTACCCCAGTCATATAAACACAGTTGATGATGACTTCAATCTAGCCTCCATATGTCGGCTAAAATACATGTCGCAAGTCGATTTTAGGTATGTCATCGGACATCATACCAAAAGCTTTCTCAGAGAAGTATTTACAGCAATAATTATTAGTGCAGGTGCCCACATTAATTGTAAATTATTGCAAAAGCATTGTTGACTACTTAGCAACAAATAATAATGAGCAAATAGGGAGCATTACGATGGATACACGGGCTAGTGTCCACACGCTCATTGTAGCGAGACTAAATGTTGTAAGATCCATACACACAAAAATAAACGTAAAGTATACATATAGAAACGCAGTTAAAAATGCACTTGGCACCTTTTTTAGAGGCAGCCTGAACTCCATCCAATCTGACTATGTAGGCCTAGACCAGAGATCATGGATACAAATAAATTGAACCAGTGGCAGTTGAGAGCTATGTACAAAATAAATTAATAAGAGGTCCCACATAGTACACAAAACAGATTCGAACACTATTACAGAAGCTATGAAGAAATGAATGCCAAATGTAAAACTATGTAAAATCCCAGTGTGAGAGGCTTTTAGTAGGTTCCACAATGAAACTGGCCTTAAAACTAGAAGAATCAATAGAGATCTTGGTCGTATGTAAAGTACAACAACACCAACAAGGAATCAATACCTTCACTGTGCGATAACAATAGTGATGTTACTGATGAAGTGAGACTAAAGCTGAGTTACAGAAAGCATAGTTTGCTTTGCTGAAAGAATTTCAAAAACCAAGAATATATTCCAGTATTCAAATCAAGAATGAATGCGAACATGACTAACTTGGTAGCAGGTTTTCTCCATGTTGAGAAGCAGCTTACATTACTTAATAAAGAATGCTTCTGGTCAGGATTGTATGCCACTCAGGTTTGTTTCAGAGTATGCTTATACAATAACTCCATAATTAGACGAATGGAAAAACTGGTAGAAGCCGACGTCGGGGAATATCAGTTTGGATTCCGTAGAAATATTGGAACAAGTGAGGCAATACTGACCTTACGACTTATCTTAGAAGAAAGATTAAGGAAACACAAACCTACGTTTCTAGCATTTGTAGACTTTGAGAAAGCTTTTGACAATGTTGACAGGAATACTCTCTTTCAAATTCTAAAGGTAGCAGGGGTAAAACACTGGGAGCGAAAGGCTATTTACAATTTGTACAGAAACCAGATAGCAGTTATTAGAGTCGAGGTACATGAAAGGGAAGCAATGGTTGGGAAGGGAGTGAGACAGGGTTGTAGCCTCTCCCTAATGTTATTCAATCGGTATATTGAGAAAGCAGTCAAGGAAACAAAAGAAAAATTCGGAGTAGGTATTAAAATCCATGGAGAAGAAATAAAAATGTTGAGGTTCGCCGATGGCATTGTAATTCTGTCAGACACATCAAAGGACCTGGAAGAGCAGCTGAACGGAATGGATAGTGTCTTGAAAGGGGGATATAAGATGAACATCAACGAAAGCAAAACGAGGATAATGGAATGTAGTCGAATTAAGTCAGGTGATGCTGAGGGAATTAGATTAGGAAATGAGACACAAAGTAGTGAAAGAGTTTTGCTATTTGGGGAGCAAAATAACTGACGATGGCTGAAGTAGAGAGGATATAAAATGTAGACTAGCAATGGCAAGAAGAGAAATTTGTTAACATCGAGTATAGATTTAAGTGTCATGAAGTTGTTTCTGAATGTATTTGTATGGAGTGTAGCCATGTATGGAAGTGAAACATGGACGACAAATAGTTTGGACAGGAAGAGAATAGAAGCTTTCGAAATGTGGTGCTACACAAGAATGCTGAAGATTAGATGGGTAGATCACGTAACTAATGAATAGGTATTGAATAGAATTGGGGAGAAGAGGAGTTTGTGGCACAACTTGACGAGAAGAAGGGACTGTTGGTAGGACATGTTCTGTGGCATCAAGGGATCACAAATTTAGCTTTGGAGTGCAGCGTGGAGGGTAAAAATTGTAGAGGGAGACCAAGAGATGAATACACTAAGCAGATTCAGAAGGATTTAGGTTGCAGTAGGCACTGGGAGATGAAAAAGCTTGCACAGTATAAGGTAGCATGGAGAGCTGCATCAAACCAGACTCAAGACTGAAAACAACAACAACAACAACAACAACACACCCATTTGCTCCGGGAAAACAATCTGTTGATACACAGTCAGCATGGATTCAGAAAATGTTTTTCTCATTAAACAAGGCAACACATCCACACTTTAGTTCCACAATGTAACAATTGAGACTGACAGGGGGATCCAAAGTGGTGTCATATTTTTAGGCTTCCAGACGGCTTTCGACACTATTCCTTAGACACAACTAATAAAATTGCATAGTTATGTGTCAAATCTTAGTTATGCACTGGTTTCATGATTTCCTGTCAGAAAGGTCATAGGCCATAATAATTTATGGTGAGCCACTGGACTGTTATAGGCCCTCTGCTGTTCCTGATCTACACAAATGATTTAGGAAACAATCTGAGCAGTCCTCTTAGATTGTTAGCAGATGATGCTTTCATTTACCATCTAGCACAGTCGTCAGATGATCAATACAAATTGCAAAATGATTTATACAAGATATTTGTATGGTGTGAAGAGTGGCAATTGTCTCTCAATAAGGAGAAATGAGAACATCCACAAGAGTACAAGGGGATACCTGCTAAATTTCGGTTTCACAATATCTCAATCTAAAGGCTATCAATTAAGCTTAATTCCTAGAAATTACAATTTCAGACAAATTAAATTGGAATGATCATATAGGCATTGTTGTGAGAAAACCTAACCAACGACTGCAATTTATTGACAGTACACTTTGAGAGAACCACAGGTCTACAAGGAAGAGTGCATATAATCAAGATTGTCCGTCATTTGAAGTATTGCTGTGCTTTACGAGATCTGCATCAGATATTATTGACAGACTAAAACAATCAGTTCATAGCAGGGCCACTCAATTAGTATTATCCTGAACTAGGGGGAGACAGTGTCATGGATATAATAAGCGAATTTGTGTGGCGATCATTAAAACCAAGGTCTTCTTCATTGCAGTGAGATCTTCTGATGAAACTTCAATCACCAGTTTTCTCCTAGTGTGAAAATATTTTGTTGGCACCAACCTACATTGGTTGAAATGATGATGCCCACCACCACCACCACCACCACCACCACCACCACCACCACCAATTAAAGTAGAACTCACATGGTGTGACTAAAGTGTTCATTTTTCCCCATGCTGTCCGTGAGTGGAACAGAAAAGATAGCTTGAAGGTCAGTCAACGAACCCTCTGCCACGCACTTTATTCTGAATAGCAGATTAGTCATGTGGATGTAGATGGTGTCAAGCATCACAGTACCGATACTGTGTTTGAACATTAATGGCTTGTTTCTCCTACTCATCCAAATCCACTTACATTTTTTACATGTGGAACAAGCTGCCGTTCATCATACTAAATAGAAATTCAGTCCAAGTCAACATGTATCCTCCAAGAGTTCCTAAATGATGATACGTTCCTGTGTATTACAGTGTCATTAGCAGATGGTACTCTAGGTAAAGTGACCAAAAGGCAAAGCAGCTGAACATAATGCATGTAAGTGTAGATGAACATAAAGTTATCTTATTTGCTGAGGGTTTGATAGTTCTAATAAAAGTTGAAAACAATGAGAAGCTGCAACAGGTTGTTAACTGCTCCAGGAGTCAGATCAGCAGTCTGGCAGACCACATCCACCAATAAGACTGTGGCTTATGTGGGTTCTTCTGTTGTGTACTAACATTTACTGCAATTGTGTTTTCCTTAAGGGTAATAAATTGGAGAGTAGGCCTGTTACAAAATGCAGCGGTGTTTGACTGTGAGAGGCTATAAAAGTGCTTCCCACACGTACACTTATTACGTTTAATCCACCACAGAAAATCTTGTTCCTAGAGACTGCATCCTTGGTGACAGAACTCAGCAATTCACATGTGTGGCACTAAACTAAAGAATTATGTGCAGTGCCACTGCTGCAGAGAGATTCTGTATATGCTGCTGTAAAAATTTTCAACCTCCTTCCCATGGAGCTGAAAACCTTCTGTAGTTTTCTCATATTGCTCAGTTTTGAATAGTTATTTACTAATCCATAACTGTATTTTTAATGACTATTGTACAATGTGTTTATAAACTACTTATCCAACATAAGATATACCAAACAAGTTTTATTAACCTTTTGTCAGTTATGAAAGTATTTGAGGGGGCAATGCAGCTTCACATGTGCATGTGTCAACCTAAACGGACCCTACATGTGGTCTCTGTGTGTTACTAAAGAACCGACACAACTAGCTAACCTTACTACATGAGAAGTACATACCACTCAGGGAAGGAATGACTCATCATCACATCAAAAGCTCTTTACCAGGGCCTAACATCTACAGAAGTGAGACCAAGTATTAAAACATGTCAACTCAACAATGAAGGCATTAGTTGAACCAACCAAATTCTAGGGAAGATACTGTTTAAGCATGTTATCAACATGGTTGTCCAACAGCAAAGCCATACTAATAATGGAGATCAGCAACATACAAGAGGAACGTGGCTAGCAAGCATCAATGTGCAGTAGTGCGTGTGACAAGAAATATCTGTAGAGGTTGTAGGTGAGCAGCTGTAAATTGTGTAAAAGACAAAATTCACCGGAAATCCTCAGACTGTGACAAAGGATGAAAAGGAATAAATAAAGAGCTTCTACCACACAAAATTAATGCAGCATTAGACAAAATAGAGACTAACATTGACAATGCACCTCAAATAACCGCAGATAATGGAACTTTCAGGACAATCAAAAATGGGCACAGGGTGTTCACCTTGGTTGGGTTCAAACAGTTCAAACATTTCAGAAACATTAAACCAAACAGGGCAAAGTAGACATGTGTGTTAGCCAGATGTAATGTTAAGCAAATATCTGGGTCATTTGTTTAACAAAAATTTATTCCAATTCTGAAGAATTTAAATCACCTTCATAAACAAATTTTGGTTTTGTGAAAGAAAAGCAGGATTGAAAATAAAATACTTCCAACATATGCCAGAGAGAGTGCAAAACCAATGGCCAGATATTCCAAAGCTGAAGTCCTAATGCTGAAGCTGTAATATGTGAAGTTATGATACAGTAAACTAAATGAATTTTGGAAGTTGGCCACTCAGAAACTGAAATTGTCAGAAATGAGTCAGAACACAACCTAGTGCAAACCTGTCACGGTAGTGAGTTAGGGTTTATAGAGGAAGGAGAAATGGAAACATGAATACATTTTAATGCTTTTCATGCGAGGAAGATGGGAGCTATTACAGAACATCTACATCCTTGCATTTTGAATATTTCCTGTTGATCATTTCCATATTGCCATTGCTGTAAACAATCAATGCAATCCCACCAAAGGCCAGGCACTATTAAATTTCAGAATTCAGGAGAGTATGTACAAGCAGAGTGTATTCATTTGAGAACTAAACTGATGTCAAGTGATCCTAAGAGTTGGCTGATTCTGAATAGCTTTGTAAATGCATTCTCTTGCACTTCCTGCCACTAGTCAGACAGAAATGAACAGAAGAGGAGATAGTTTCAGGATTCATCAAGGGAGACAATTAGGGTGCTCCATTCATAAATATGAGCTTGGGAACTACATCTTCAAGTAAGTCTGATGAAATGCTGGTCTGCAGGAGAATAATAATGATTAAGATGCTGTGACTAGTACTCAAAATATGATTCAATCATTAGTGGACATGCCTGAAGGTAAATGGGAGGAACAGGTAAAAATAAAAGCGTGTTATGTCGATCTGTTCTAAAAACACCTGGTCCGATCAGATGATGCGCTTGTGAAACTCCAGTTAAGAATCATGGGTCATTCCATAGCAAATTTACCCAGTATCCTTGCCCTAGAAAGTAGTAGTTAATAAGGCAATTAAGAATATGTAGGAGAATCAGATAATTTACAACTCAGGTAGGGAAGGTTCTACTCCAATCCCCACTGTAACAAAAGAAGATGGCAGTGTGCATTTACTAACTGATGCTTATGGAGAAATGATTCAGTTTACTGTACAATGTGACCAACTGGAAGATGAAGGCATAGCAGGCAGAACACAGGCTTTCTGTGAAGTGGAAGGTATTACCAGTTTAAAAGAATGGCCTTTGGTCTGTCAGTATCATCAGTGGCCTTTATGACAGAACTTAATGAATTTCAAAGAGAATAATTATTGACACACTTAGTCCGCAGCTCGTGGTCGTGCAGTAGCGTTCTCGCTTCCCACGCTCGGGTTCCCGGGTTCGATTCCCGGCGGGGTCAGGGATTTTCTCTGCCTCGTGATGATTGGGTGTTCTGTGATGTCCTTAGGTTAGTTAGGTATAAGTAGTTCAAAGTTCTAGGGGACTGATGACCATAGATGTTAAGTCCCATAGTGCTCAGAGCCATTCGAACCATTGACACACTTAACATTATGTAGGCAGTATACAAATTAGTACTGCCTTTAGAAAGCACATTTAGACATTCTATGCCATGTAATTGAAGTGTTTAGTGGAGCAAGAGTCACATTAAAGATGGATAAATAAGAATTTACCAACTTGCAAAACAATTTCCCTGGGCATGTAATTTCTTTGTGTGGAATCGTATCTGATCTGATGAAAATGAAACCAGTGAGAAATTTTCCTGCACAAATATGCTGTAGACAACTGAAAAATCTCTCATTTCATGCAATTTCTATCACAGTATTCATCCTTGATTTTTTTTATCTTCACAAGTCCATCTCCATCTGGAAATGGAATAAGGAATATCAAGAAGCATTTGAGTTAATTAAAAACCAGCTGCATGAGGCACCAGTACTTCATCATCCTGATTTAAGAAGAAATTTCTGCATCGGTACTGATTCCATTTATTCCTACTGGTTGCTTAGTACATTTAATCCACCACAGGAAATGAATATGAGTATAGCAATCTCTCTAAATAGGCACATTAAAAGTATTTAGAAACATTCTAGAGCAATACTCCAGCTCTTTGCCTTCTATCCAATCGTAAAGTTACTGAATCACAGTAATAGAGAGGAACAGTGAAAGAATGGAAGTGTGCAAACATGTCTAACTTCCCCTACATTTCAAGTCAATGGGAGTAAACTGCTAAATCAAACCTACTGCAGCTCACTATCTTGGTAATGACCCGATCAGATCCCCCAACATAATTACAAGTAAATCATGGAGGAACAACTTATGGAAACAGCTGTCTCATGCTTTTGATGGTATTTGTGGGTCTTTGGATTGTGGTAGTCCACACTCACATGCTCCGAGTCCTGTATCCACTAACAGAAGTTCATATCCAAACAACAACAGTTAACAGACACTTTGTATACTTGGTCCCCTGTATTGCAGTGATCAGTATCAGAAGAAGAATGGAACATGTGTTTAAGTAAAGATATGACATAGGAGAATGAAGAACCTTCCACAGCTGTGAACTGCTTCTAACTTTAGCCATAAATTAATGGATTGAGTTAATGATTTATGACCACCCAACAACCATGTACACAAACAAGATCTACACTAATCAATGTTCATGTACCCAAAATTCTTACACATTAAGTAAGAAATGTGCATGGAGTGGACATGCATGGACACATGCATCTGACGGAGAAAAATCTGTAGCCAATGGCTAGTGTAATAAAAAACAGAGAAGAGCCCCAATGAAGATGCACTATATTGATAACAGGGCTTTTTTGACATAATAAGTCACTTTACAATCAGACAGTATTGCGAAACTAACTTTCTATGCACAGGATACACATAACGAATGACATCACTTATTAAACTAATGTTATTCCAGTAACTGACCTTCAAGTTAACTCTTACACTGTGGTACTGGAGATTCAGTTGTATATCCAGGAACCCAGTACCAGTCGCAAGTTGCCTAATTAAAGCCTTCCAGGAACTACAAAAATATTTTGCTTAATTATTGATGGACTTTAACACAACAAGACATTTTTAATGTTAGATTATACGTCTTAGCGAGTAGATATTGGCCAGTAGTACAGTGGGAAACTGTGTGCTTGTCACGGCAGTGTAACATTATTTGTTGAGTATTTCAGGATGAGTGCACTTACAGACTTCTGATGACTTCAAGCATGTAAGGAAGAAAACGTCAAGCAAATGTTTGCAATTTTGCTTTAAGTGAAACATTGAGCTCATTAACTTATTTGCAAACCAGTCAGACGATTAAACTCTTGTGTATGAAAGGGCATCAGAGTCTGTGAACAATTGGCAATTTGTTGATACCTGGATGGTAAGGTACTCAATTTTCACATATGAACAACAGGAACATGCAAATGTCACTATAATTTGTGTACATATGATTATCACAACAGGGATGATATTATGAATACAAAGACATTATTGCAGTAACCTGTGAACCACAAAAAAGTTTGTTGTAACAGAGTAAGTGTGCCATATATACATTCTTGCTGACAGCACATGCACTCAGAATATATTTATGAACGAACTATTGTAATATTACCTGTTGTGTTTCAGTCACATTCTACACCACTGTAATACTGAATTTAAAAGCGAAACATGGAAGTCGATAACTGACAACTCCAAACTGAGGTAATATTACTACAAAAGATATCTAAACTGAGAATCGTATGGACTTCACCAAATAATGATGTTTTTGTATTATTGCATATTTATATTGATTAGGTACGACTAAAGCAAAGCTTCTTAAATGCAAGATTTTTGTGACTATTGAGCCTCAGTAAGGCTACACTCAACACATGCCATCCACCTGCTCACTAATAATTCCAGAGTGTTTCACAATTCCTATTACAGAGAGGTTCTAGAGCAAACTTTATCCACCAGGTTTCATTAATGAACCCATGCCTGGAAACATACAAAGTCCCTTCTATAACTCTTATACACCTGTAATAGGAATTCTGACATGCCCTGGGTACAGCAAGAGGAATGTGTGGCAGTTTTACAACAGATTGCATATTTTACATTAAATGTATGTAACACCAATGAAAATATCCCCGAAGCATATGGCATTTAAGACTAAATAAATAAATGACCAAAATAGCGACTTTACCATTTCTATTATCCATTTAATTCTGAAGTTATGCGATCCTGCCTAACTACACCAGGTCTCACTGGATGTGTCTTAAACCATCTGGAAGGGAATTCCACATCTGAAGTGCTAGGTTAACACTGGAAACTTGCACAATATTTATTTTAAGCTGGCTCCTTCCACACCAGACAATAGTGATATCCACAACCACTTAACATCACTTTCTGACCAATATGAAGTGCTGTGAGTAGCTACAGTGTCAACACGTGATGGAGAATCCACAACTTGTAGTTGACGTAATACATCTGTGCTCTGGCTTTTATAATGCTGATGCACATTTTTGGGAAGATGAGGCATGTCAATGGCTGGAAAAAGTGTGATGCTCAGCAAGTAGGGCTTCTGATGTGAGACAGTTTGGTACCTTCCCCAAGTGATAGGCTGCAGGTAAAGGTACTTCAGGAATCTGACAATGCTAGCTGGACCTTGTGTCATCTTCCTGTTAGCAGCCTTGGAGAACATTCACCCATGATGACAATTATCTGTCTCGCAGTAATGGACCCCAAAATACAAATGATAGGAGCAGAGCAGACATCCACGAGGTCTGGGATGAGAGACATCACTCTGAACATAGTACCTTCTTGCTAAACAGGTTCCCAGATGCTACTCTCTTGTGAGGAGATACAGCAGTACCTCATACTTTCAACACTGCTCCATCACAAAGTCCGGTCCTCATTTCTATTTCAGTCTTCTCCAAACATCTGGCACCTCCAAATTACTTGTGTGTCCATCAGGGATGTCCAGTCTTTTGCACAATTTCACGGAAATTTAATAATGCTCCACCACGGCATGGTCATCACTCTGTTCTGATACAAGTATTGCTAAAGATTTCTCCAGACACTTTGAGGAGATACAATCTAGCATCACAACTGCTTCCTCTTCATCTTGTTCTTGTTCTTCAATACATGAGCATGTCCTCCTTCCATCAGAGAGAAGATTAAATAAAGAAAATGAAAGACACCCTCTGGCCTCGCAACCTAATACCATTGGGGTCGAAAAGATCAAGAGTTGGTCGAGTGAGACCGACAGGAAAGAAAACAGAATATGTCTGACACAAGTAAGTGGAAGTAATGTCAGACATTTCTAGAAAGGTGATAGTGAGACACATATGATTGTTCTGTTTATGGCAAGTGGTATTTGACCATATTTAAAACCAAAGATCATGTCAAATTTAATACTGTGAGATTTACATGTTTATGCTGAGCCAATAAGTTGACAATACCACATTTTCTAACATCGCATGTACATTAATTGGTCATGGTACAATTAACAATGGGTAAATATACAGAAGTGCAACATTAAATTATTCAAAAATGTAACAGCACTTTATGCACTGATGTATGCTGTTAGATATTCCTTCCAAGTAACTGGTACCTTGCTGATATTAAATTGTTTGAAATTTTATTTTTACAACACAGACACATTAATGAAATTTAACATCTAACAAACATCTGTAGTCAGTACAGGCTACACCTCAGCTAACATTAAATAATAAGTGTTAAAAGGAATTTCTTAGCACTTATTACAATTGAAATAACTATGCAGCTTGTTTGAGCTGGTCATAATACACAAAATAGTATGTCCTACATTACTAAATTGGAACATTGGACTGTCTAAAATGCTCAATTAATTGTATGAGGGATATACAGTAAGTAATGCAACAATTTTTCAGAAAGCAGGTTGGTTCTATTCAGGATTCCGTAACACCATATTCTTTCCTATCATCTTTGATACAAAACCTGAGTTTTCAACATAATTTCTGTTCAATTTGATGGCCTTATGCCACCTTTCTGGGAGGCCTTGTATACTTGTGTGACATCAATCTACTGATTGACATTGGTGCCATCTTGTTGCTTCAACAACTACCCTATCATCCACACACTGCTTTCTGTAGAGAGCGTCCTTCAATGGATAGTTCTTCCTTGTCCACACAACAGTCTGGATATCGCGCCTTCTGGCTTTCTTTTCTTTGTCCCAATGAAGTATGTGTGCTCCTCTAAAGTGCACAGACTTGGTGCAGTGTTGCTATGCCATGGAGAAGGAAAAGTTCATTTCAATTTCTGTGGTGGTCTACATGCTGAAGTCATTTTTCAACTTCCTGATGGTAGTGCAGAACACTACATTATGATGGAGGTAAGCACAAAGAATAACAACTTCAAAATTTCAGACCACCACCATGACTTCATTGGTTGAGGATGCAGCTTTGAACTTTTTCTTCAGAGGAGGTGATGTGGCACTACTCTGTGGATTGCTGTTTTGTTTCTCAGTTCAAAGTGTTTCACCGTCTGACAAATTCAACAAAAATTATCACTATAACCCTCCTAATGCACAGTCTGTTTGGCACAGATGGTTGTTCGTTGGTCTTTACCATCTCTAGTTTGCCGGAACAGAGCATGGAACATCTTTGATTACCCTAACTGGTGGACAACTGTGTCTGCACTAACAACAGACATGTCCAGCTGAGAAACAAGGTGTTCCATCCATTGTTATTGCCAGATCACCATCAGAGTGTTCGCATGTTCAAACACTGCAGAGTCGCAACTGTCTGCGAATGGCACACACCTTTATTCCACTACCAGGTCTCTGAAGATATTCTGCAAGTGCCTATGAATAACTGTGATGGTCTGCTTTTGCACTGAAAACTCAACAGGTCCCTGCTTGGAACATACCTCTGTTACAGACAATTTTTAAGGCACAATTAGTGCTGCCACTTAATGGAACTTTGTGGAATATTCCTACTTCAGCCCCTATAGTTTCATCATATCCAAAGATGTTTCGTGCACATTTTTTTGAACTGGAATAGAAACATGAATAGAAATATGTTCCATTACTTAGTGAATGCCCCTCCTACATTGGGTTACAAATGCAGACTGTCATTATATAGAAAAGCATCATACAGAAATATCAAAGTTGAGAGAAACTAGAATTTTAGGAAAACATACTGCTATTGTGGTAATAGTATGAACGTGCGCAGATAACAATTTAACCAACACAAAATATGGTAATTGCCTGTATACACAGGTTACCTAACACATGGTAAATAGAACATTCCACAAATTCCTCTGAGTTTCTAAATTATGCTAAAGTAAGTTTTCTATGAATAAATAACATTTAAAAACTAATAACAATCATATTTACAATGTCATTAACAAACTTCCATACCTTCTTGACCAGCAGTTATTGCAGCTACATTTAACAATTTTGATTATATGCACGTCCACAGCCTCCAAATATGATAATCATTTTGTAAAAGAAAACATCGTCCACTGTAGACTGTACTGAAAAATATGCACCATGTTCCATGAAATGTGATATACAGAGAATGCACAGCCCACACACACAGGCACACATGAACAACAGTATGTTCTGTATCAAATACAAAGGAAGGAGCAGTACAGTATGTGAAAATATCCATACCTAGTATAATTTAAGAATGAAGATCCTGTCCTTTCACCTCAGAACCATACTGGATCATGTGTAAACTACAACTAATCGAATCTACCAGTAACATCAACACACAGAATGAGGGATTAATCAGCTCTTCCAATTTCCACCACAGACACATTAAAAAACAATATACAAGTCTTCCGATACTGTATGCCAAGGCACATTACATAGTTTTCTGTTGTGCCAATTAGTGCCAGTTGAATCTTACATTCTAAAATAGACCAAAATGGTATAAATACTGTTACTGGAATGTTAGCAACAACTATATGCAGTGAGACGACTGATAATATCCAGTCACTCACAATTGCCATCTCATACTTTACTATACTAATATGATGCATATTTTATAATACTAAAGTGCTCTGTCAATCTTGAAAGATTGCTGCTTAGTAGAAATGTATGTACATCATGAACTGCTTTTTCAAGTTTTAATGCATGTATCCTTGTAGCAGACTACTAACATTCTGATTATTAGGACAATGGCACAATACATTTTAGCAAACACGTGTATCCATTAATTATCTGTGAAGTACAGTTAGAAGAGAAACCTATAACTTAAATTTCTAATAATACTTAGTAATCATTTAGGATATATACTATTGTTTCATCTGCATAAGAGAATTTCAGGCATGAGTGATGAGCCACATTATTGTAAAAATATGCTCAAATTATGATGCACAACAAGTATCTTCCATATAAAACATACTCAGTACGTTTAAGGAATCAAACTACAATGTATATAACAACTTCATACTTCTGACTGCTTTGCAAATGCACAAGTATGTTCTGACATTTAGCATTTAGGAGAGGTTTGAAATTATGTTTGAAGTTTTTGGAAATCACGAAGTGCTCTCATTATGAAACATTGGATATTTACAGTATGTATAAATAGCGCAACTCGAGCAACACTGCTGCAAGATGTGCATGGACAGTTTCTGGCTGTAATACTCGTCCTACAGGGTTAAACTTTTGTTGCAACATATAAGTACTAAATTATGGCAGGGGTTTAAATTCACTCTACATTTGTATTAAATACTGAAAATCAAAGAAAGCACTTATATAGGCTACATGCAACTGGTACTGTGTGTCATGAACCGGATAAGTCATCTAGTTGTACAGCCAGAACAGAGTTTGGGTAAAGAAACACCTTCTGTCCTTCCGAGTCCTTCAGCGTATCTGATTTATGGTAAGATCTGAATGCAGTAGTGAATGGTGTATAGTGGAAATTTACCATGTTTACATATAACAGAATATCTGTCAAACACAGTCTCCAATAACATTTCACAAAACTTCTGTAACAGGTTCATTAACTCCCTTCCTGCCAATATAAACATGTTAAATTTTATGCAATTTACATGAACTCACAAAAAGCCAGACAAAACACCCAGTGACACTGAATAACCAGCATATTATCAGTTGATACCATCTAGTTATTGGGCATTGACATCCACTGCAAATCATGCAAGTAATGTCACATTTATCAGACTGAGCAGAGAGTCAGATCAGCAGCTTCTGTTCTCTCATTCTGGATGAGGAAGGGGTCACACAGGTAGCTTATTCTGCTTCTGTTCTAGGAAAGATACTCTTTATCCATGTTATCAACATGGTTGTCCAACAATGAAGTCATACAAATAATAGAGATCAGCTATGTGCAAGAAAAAAGTGACTAGAAAGTGATGTCATAGTTACAAAGTACCACTGTAACTAATGAAGGGAGCAGTACCCATACATCTTTGAATCTAATATCCCCGACAACATTAATGTACAGTAGCACACATGGCAAAAAATGTCAATAGAGGTTGTGGGTGAGTGGTGGTGGATTTCAATTTCTCCAGTACACACTAAGAAGTCATACACTATGAGGAAGTGTCGATGGAATAAATAGAGGGCTTCTACTGCACAACATTAATGCAGCATTAAGCAAAGTAGAGACTAACATTGATAATGCAACTCAAATAATTGTATATAACGCAACTTTCAGGACAATCAGAAAAGGCCACAGGATGTATGCCATGGTTGGGTTCAAACAGTTCATACATTTATTTCAGAGACATTAAACGAAACAGGGCAAAATAGACACATGCATTAGCCACATGTAATGTTAAGCACATATCTGGGTCATTTGTGTAACCAAAAATTACTCCAAAGGTGAAGAATTTTAAGCCACATTCTTAAACAAATTTTGGTTTTGTGAAAAGCAACAGGACTAAAAACCAAAAATTCCAATATATGCCGGAGAAAGAGTGCAAAAACAATGGCTAGAATTTCCACAAGTCCAAGTCATAATATGAGAAGTCGTGATTCAGCAAACTAAATAAAGTTTTGGAAATGGATCACTCCAAAACTGAAGTAGTTGGAAATGGATCAGAAGTCACAATGAACACTACCAAGTGCAAACTTTCCACTGAAGTGAAAGAAGATTTATAGAGGGAGGAAACACAGCATCATAAACACATTTTAATGCCTTTTGTGGAGGTCCAAATATGCTGAATTATGGATGTAACAGCCATTTTGTTGGGCAGAATGGGAATTATTATGGAAAACCTACCTCATTGCATTTTCGGTATTTCCTGTTAATATATTGCCATTGCTGTAAACAAAGTAAACCCATTAAGGATACTGGGTTCTTTTAATTGGTGGAAAAACCTAAATTTTTTAATGACTTTATTAAATTCTATAGTCTTTCCCAATTACCTTGATATATGTACATTATAGGGTTTCAAATGAAAAATGACCTACATATAGCAAATTTTAAAGTTATGGACACGTATGCCACCACACCCCCTTTATTTCTGTTGCAAAAAACAGTATTATTTTAGGAAGAACAGTGGACTTTCTGTTTCCAGTGACTATTCGTATGATACATTGTATATGTTAGTAACAGCGCAGGTTTCTAGTGTCTGTAAATGATTATCTTTGTTAGTATTTACCACTGTTCTGCTGAAACAGTTCACCCACGTGTTACTGAATGTCTGTTGCCCAAGTGCTACATATATGACAAAGCAAGCCACACTGTTGAAAGTAACTTGTGTATCATTTCTTTGGGGAGAAATTCCCACCAGTGATTAAAATTTTTTGTTAACAATGATGCTGTCTGTAGTGGATTTGTTGTTGGTGATGAGGGCATTTTTTCTTCCTTGATAAAGGAAGTGGGGAAATGTAAGCAGTGTGATGGTGTAGGCTGTCTGGAAATAACTGAACAACAAGGTAGCAGGAAGGGTTTAGCATCAAAAGTAGCTGTTCTGTGTACATCCTCCAATAAATAACCTCAAAAATGACTTTGAACATTGTGCATAATACATATGGTGTGAATCTAAAGTTTGTGCCTGCATGTGTGCAATACAAAATGGGAAAAGGCTACTCAAACATTTTGTGGTTTGATGGACTTTCCTCTTCCTCAAACTAGGTTCAACAAGTACATAAAAATACTTTTAGGTGCCTTGACAGTTGCGCCTAAGGCATCTACAAAATGTGCAGTTAAAGAAACTGTAAATATTAGTGGAACCAGGGACATTGCCATGTCCCATCAAGTGCAACAGCAATGTCAAGGACATGGTTTCTTGAATGGTGTTTTAAGTGGTACTTCTCTGGAGAATGGAAAAGTTGTTGATGATGAGTGCTTATCTAAGAACTGCCACACCTATGATGGTAACACTGAAGTATGTATTGAACATCAGTGTTCTAAGAATTATGGTGGTTACAGTGGTGGTACGGAGTGTTATGGAGCTCTAAAAAATATTTCAGAGGTCGGTGCCCACTTATAAGGTTACATATACGAAGTACCTAGGCGGTGGGGACTCTAAAGCTTTCAACAAAATTAATGACTTCAGTGTCTATGGTGACACCTTAGTAACAAAACTGGAGTGTTGTGGAAATATGCAAAAGAGGATGGGTGCTGGATTGAGGAAGCTATGATGAGAAATGAAAGGAAAGTTGCTATCGGATGGAAAATCTCTGTCTGGCCAAAGCAGATTGACAGAAACTGAAATAGACCTTCATTCAGAGGTGCATGTCATCTAATGGTCAGTCCATAACAACTCTGAAGATGTTACAGCAATGAGAAAAGCAGTATGGGCTACCTACTTTTATGAGTTGCCCACAGATGACCACCCTGTTCACGAACTTTACCCTAGAGGAGCAGATTCTTGGTGTGGTTGCAATAAAGCAAAACAAAAAAAAAAAAAACAAAAAAAACAAAAAAAATGAAAAAAAATTTCAAATATATTATTATAAGCATTTTCTTCCTGAGCCTGTTATGAATAAAATAAAACCAATTTTTAGAGATGTGAGTGACCTTGTTTTGCTTAGTAAATGTCTTTATGGGGGCACTCAGAATAAAAATGAAAGTTTCAACCATTGCATATGGGAAAGATCACGCAACAATGTTTTTCTAAGACTAAATACATTAAAAATGGTGTACTAGATGCAGTGATATGTTTCAATGATGGAGTGATAGGAAGGTTGGAAGCTCTGAGAAATGTAGGCATAAAATGTGGATCTAATATGGAAGATCAATTGCTTGTGTGTGACGGACAATGGGTGCATGAAGCTGAAAGATTCAGCTCTTGAAGTTACCTAAGAAGCAAGAAGTGCTAAAAGGAGGGCCAAGAGGGAGCTTGAAGATGAAGAAATGCTGCAGGGTGAAGAATATGCTTCAGCAATGTTCTGAGGCACGATTTAATTGGACTCATCTTCATTCACAATTTCCCACAACCTGTATTTTTCAGATTTCAGGTACAAATATTTCCTGAAGTTATATACCATTGCTCTAATATTTTTCTTTAACTTGTAATAGTCAATAGTTAGGTAGTAGGTATAAGGTATATTGCAGAATCAACTAAATTATAGAAAATGTAACATTTTTATTAGGATAAAAATTGTAAAGGTTGAAATGTAAGATACAATGTTTTCATACTTGTAATATACATAATAGGTGGAATTAAATAGGTCTAGCACCTCAGCCATAATATCATGCATATCTGGTAAAAATTTGGTCTCCTTCAAATGTGCAACATTGGATTAAAATGGCATGTCAATTTGAGGAAGCATTTTGGGAAAAAAGCGTTGCATCAATTTCTATGTAATCTTTTTGAGTAACCCTAAGCAGGTTCAAAAATATTGAAAATACTTCTAATTTATTTACAAAGTGTGCTGCATTATCTGATATCAACAACAAAAAATCTGTGAAACATATACAATATAAACAGTGCCTGAAAGAAATAGGTGTTGATTTTCACATAATATGGAGCCAGAAAAGTACCCTGTATAATTGAAGACCAGGCACTGTTAAAATTCAGAATTCAGGAAAGTATGTGTGAGCAGAGGGTATTCAATTTTGGATCACTTAATATCAGTTTCTTTCTCAGAATTGACCGATTCTGAATAGCTTTGTAAATGCATTCCCCTACACTTCATTTCTGTCTGACTAGTGGAGGGAACAGAAGAGAAGAGTGTTTCAGGATTCAACAAGGGAGACGATTAGGGAGCTGCAATCATTAATATGAGCTTATTCATTTTTGACAAAAGGGGGAACTGCAACTTTAAGTAAGTCTGAGGAAGATGCTGAGTTCCAGGAGAATAATATTGATGAAGATGCTCTGACTAATCCTCACAGTATGATTCAAACATTAGTGGACATGCCTCTAGCCAAATGGAAGAAACAGGTAAAAATATTAAGGTGTTATGTCTATGTATTTTAAAAACACCTGGTCTGATCAGATGTTGCACTTGTAAAACTGTAGTTAAGAATCATGAGTCATTCCATAGCATACTGTATCCAGTACCCTTGCCCTAGAAAGCAGTAGTTAAAGTAATTAAGGGGCACTCGGAATAAGAATGAAAGTTGGAGAATCAGGTAATTTAACACTCAGATAGTGAATGTTCTAATCCGATCCACACTGTAGCACAAAGGGATGGCAGTGTGAATTTACTAACTGATGCTCATGGTGCAGTGATGTGGTTTACTGTGCAATGTGACCAACTGGAAGATGAAGGTATAGCTGGAAAAACACAGGCTTTCTGTTGAATGGAACATGTTACGTGTTTAAACGAATACCCTTCAGTCTGTCAGGATCATCAGTGGCCTTTATGACAGAACTCACAGACGTTCTAAGAGAAGAATTGACACACTCAGCATTATGTAGGTCATATTCTAATTAGTGCTGCCTTTAGGGAGAACATTTAGACACACTGTGCTATGTAATTTAAGCATTTAGTGGAGCATGAGTCACATTAAAGATGGATAAAAAAGAATTCGCCAAGTCACAAAACAAATTCCTTGGGCACATTTCTTTGTGCAGGATCATATCTGATCTGACAAAAATAGAACCAGAGGGAAAATTTCCTGCGCCAAAATACTGTAGACAACTGAAAGTCACACAGTATATGTAATTTCTATCACAGTTTTCAACCTCGAAGTTGTTCATCTTCACAAGTCGATATTCCTTATTCCATTTCCAAATGGAGATCAAGAAGCATTTAAGTTAATTAAAAAACCAGCTGTGTGAGGCACCGATACTTCATCATTCTAATTTAAGCAAAATTTCTACATTGGTTCTGATTTTGTTTATTTTTCCCTTGGTGCAGGAAAGTGTGAGGGTAACTGAGTCATTGAAAATTTCACTGTAGCATTCACAATTGGTGTACTCACAAACTCAATCACTCACTGGGAGACGTAGTACATAGTTACTGGAAGAGATGCACTTTCCATGGCAAAGTTTTGCTGTTACTGGGATGTCATATTGTCACATATAATAAAACACTTTGATTCTTACTAAATTGGTGACTACTATCCAGCAGACCAAACCAATTGAGAGTTAGATGTTGAAGGTTGTGATTTTTAAATTCAGTGTATAACAGTACAACAAAAATAATATCTCAGCAAAACCAAGTGATAATTCCTGTTGAGAGAAATTTAGGAGGTGAGCATCTTAGAGAAAATTTTGTATGTAATACCAGATGGGAGTAGGTGGTGGTTGAAATTCTTAAGAGGAATAATAAAAATATGGTGATCCTGATGCAGAAAATGGTTTTAATGGAAGCATTAGTTTCTTGTTGGGGAAAAAAAAGAAAGAAAAAAGGGGAAAAAAAGAAAAAAGGAAAAAAATAAAAAAATGAAAAAAAAAGAAAAAAGGGAAAAAAAGAAAAAAGGAAAAAAAAGAAGAAGGAAAAAAAAGAAAAAGAAAGCAAAAAAATTGTGCTCAATGATGGTAGAAGAGCAGGAGCTTTCAAAATGTAGCTGAACATTTTACAACAACTGCATTCACAATCACCCCCCCCCCCCCCCCAAAACGACGAAGTGTGGGAGCTTAATTAGCAAAAGTAAACCACAAAAAGTTTAGCTCTCACCTCCTCCTTTTATTTTGAAACCTGGAAGAAGTAGTAGCATTTATTTCCCATCTCTATCGTGTTTGACCTGTGTCACTACCGTGTTCAGGTCACTGGCAGTACCTCCATTATTTACAGAATTTAACCTGTTTTTGCTTTTGTATTCATTCAAACAGCAATTTGTGGATTAACATTTACAAGAAAGATAAATGAATAAAACAAGAGAAGAGTAAAAATGATCTATAGAGCAGCTATCACATTTTCAGTTCATGCAGAATATAAAATGTAATATGTACCTACAAATAATGGAGATACAAAAAGGTATCAGATTATATAATGGTAAGACAGAGATTTAGGAACCAGGTTTTAAATTGTAAGACATTTCCAGGGGCAGATGTGGATTCTGACCACAATCTATTGGTTATGAACTGCAGATTGAAACTGAAGAAACTACAAAAAGGTGGGAATTTAAGGAGATAGGACCTGGATAAACTGACTAAACCAGAGGTTGTACAGAGTTTCAGGAAGAGCATAAGGGAACAATTGACAGGAATGAGGGAAGGAAATACAGTAGAAGAAGAATGGGTAGCTTTGAGGGATGAAATAGTGAAAGCAGCAGAGGACCAAGTAGGTAAAAAGACGAAGGCTAGTAGAAATCCATGGATAACAGAAGAAATATTGAATTTAATTGATGAAAGGAGAAAATATAAAAATGCAGTAAATGAAGCAGGCAAAAAGGAATACAAACGTCTCATAAATGATATTGACAGGAAGTGCAAAATGGCTAAGAAGGGATGGCTAGTGGACAAATGTAAGGATGTAGAGGGTTATCTCACTAGGGGTAAGATAGATACTGCCTACAGGGAAATTAGAGAGACCTTTGGAGAAAGGAGAACCACTTGCATGAATATCAAGAGCTCAGATGGAAACCCAGTTCTAAGCAAAGAAGGGAAAGCAGAAAGGTGGAAGGAGTATATAGAGGGTCTATACAAGGGCGATGTACTTGAGGGCATTATTATGGAAATGGAAGAGGATGTAGATGAAGATGAAATGGGAGATATGATACTGCGTGAAGAGTTTGACAGAGCACTGAAAGATTTAAGTTGAAACAAGGACCCGTGAGTAGACAAAATTCCATTAGAACTACTGACAGTCTTGGGAGAGCCAGTCCTTACAAAACTCTACCATCTGGTGAGCAAGATGTATGAGACAGGCGAAATTCCCTCAGACTTCTAGATGAATATAATAATTCCAATCCCAAAGAAAGCAGACATCGACAGATGTGAAAATTACCGAACTCTCAGTTTAATTCGTCACAGCTGCAAATTACTAATGTGAATTCTTTACAAACAAATGGAAAAACTGATAGAAGCTGACCTCGATGAAGATCAGTTTGGATTCCGTAGAAATGTTGGAACATGTGAGGCAATACTGACCCTACGACTTATCTTAGAAGAAAGTTGAAAGAAAGGATAACCTACGTTTCGAGCATTTGTAGACTTAGAGAAAGCTTTTGATAATGTTGACTGGAATTCTCTCTTTCTAATTCTGAAGGTGGCAGGGGTAAAATACTGGGAGCGAAAGGCTATTTACAATTAGTACAGAAAGCAGATGGCAGATATAAGAGTCGAGGGGTATAAAAGGGAAGCAGTGGTTGGGAAGGGAGTGAGACGGGGTTGTAGCCTATCCCCGATGTTATTCAATCTGTATATTGAGCAAGCAATAAAGGAAACAAAAGAAAAGTTCAGAGTAGGTATTAAAATCCATGGAAAAGAAATAAAAACTTTGACAGAATTACAATGTCATCGGCGAACATCAGGGACAGCAAAAGGCTTGGAAGAGCAGTTGAACAGAATGGACAGTGTCTTGAAAGGAGGGTGTAAGATGAACATCAACAAAAGCAAAACGAGGATAATGGAACGTAGTCTAATTAAGTCGGGTGATGCTGAGGGAATTAGATTAGGAAATGAGACACTTAAAGTAGTTAAGGAGTTTTGCTATTTGGGGAGCAAAATAACTGATGATGGTCGAAGTAGAGAGGATATAAAATGTAGACTAGCAATGGCAAGGGAAGAGTTTCTGAAGAAGAGAAATTTGTTAACATCGAGTATAGATTTAAGTGTCAGGAAGTCGTTTCTGAAAGTATTTGTATGGAGTGTTGCCACATATGGAAGTGAAATGTGGGCGATAAATAGTTTGGACAAGTAGATAATAGAAGCTTTCAAAACGTGGTGCTACAGAAGAATGCTGAAGATTAGATTGGTAGATCACATAACTAATGAGGAGGTATTGAATAGAATTGGGGAGAAGAGGAGCTTGTGGCACAACTTGACTAGAAGAAGGGATCGGTTGGTAGGACATGTTCTGAGGCATCAAGGGATCACCAATTTAGTACTGGAGGGCAGCGTGGAGGGTAAAAACCGTAGAGGGAGACCAAGAGATGAATAGACTAAGCAGATTAAGAAGGATGTAGGTTGCAGTAAATATTTGGGAGATGATGAAGATTGCACAGGATAGAGTAGCATGGAGAGCTGCATCAAACCAATCTCAGGACTGCAGACAACAACAACAACAACAACAACAACAACAACAACAACAACTAATGGTGTTCAGTTACTACTATCTGAACAACTGTGTTCTTCACATTTGCGATATTTGAAAATCCATATAAAATTTGGAATGGTGGTCAGGCATGCGCTAACTGTGGATGAAGGATGTCATTGACAAGATAGTTGAGGAGGGAGCAGGTCGAGCATGTGTCGTCGTCTTTTGGTCACTGTTCTTGCCTGGGTAATGCATTAAGAGCCTCAGCGTATGATGCGTCATCTGTGTGCTGAAGTGGTCAGTGCATCGGTTTTGGAACTTGGTAATGTATATTCATTCTGAATACTGATTTTTGGTACTGAATAGCAATTCAGCAATAACTATTAAAAGTGATTAATTTTTCCTGTCAACATTGTGGCACACAGCACAAGGACACTAGCATATGTTCAATGCTGCCTGTACACGCTCTGCTTCTTCTGACTGCACTGCTATTTCAAATCACATTTATTACACTAACTATAATATTAACCTCTGTAGTTGTCAGTACATCCCTATCCTAATAGCCTGTTACCATATCATCCGGTTTAATATTTGACATTTATTGGTGTTTTGCAATTTAGTCATTGACTTTCCCTTGTGATTCTCATATTTCTTTAGGGCACAATGGAAGGTTACGCAACCAGACACCTACGTTAGTAGTGAAAACACTAAAGCAACATAATTTACTCGAGTGGAACTATATAGTTCCAGAGGCCTCAAACACCAATGATATATACATGGAGACTCAAAAGAATGAAAATTAATTGTGAAAGGCAGGATTTGAACCCAAGCCCCCTGCTCATTAGGCAGATGTGCTAACCACTATAGTTAATAAGATGGCAAAGTGGTTTTGCATAACCTCACCAATTATCCTGCATGCTTCACTCGTCAATCTGAACTCCGATTCATGCCACAGCCCACTCAGTATTCCCCAAAAACTAACAGCACTTCATAGAGTCTCAGTATGTAGGTTGTTACTATAAAACCACTGGAGAACACATACACTTCATTTGCTTATTTTCGCTTTACAATTTTGTTACTATGAACAAAAGCATTAGGTTGCACAGTAACCTGACAAATGCCAATAGATGAATGAGATATGGACAACAGGTCCCACAGCTGCTGGTTCCTTGTCAGATCCTACTGCTGCAGCAGGTAAGTCCTCTAATGCTCCAGTACTTTAATTACTTTAAAGAGTAGTAAAAGGAGTGACCTCAGGAGAATTCTACCCCATGATGATGCCAGGGGTGCCAGATCCCCCCATGCCATCAGACTCAGAACCCAATTTAATCAACATTCTTCTAGTTCAATTGATAGAGGTGGAACAAAATTTTGGTCATCAACAGAGGATAGTACAGTGGTAGCAAGCAATGATGGGTGCCGTAATGAACAACACGACTCCCAACATTATGACGAGCTCCTCTGAGTACGATCATTTTCAGAGGCAAAATATTCGTCGTACAATTCGATAGCTCACAAAAAACTTGCAGGTAAAAGACTTCAATGGCTCTCTTGTACCCTACCTGTCACAATATTAGGGTTGATATGCAGCTC
Source organism: Schistocerca serialis cubense (assembly GCF_023864345.2). Classification (NCBI taxonomy): domain Eukaryota; kingdom Metazoa; phylum Arthropoda; class Insecta; order Orthoptera; family Acrididae; genus Schistocerca; species Schistocerca serialis. The sequence goes on along the minus strand of NC_064649.1, from coordinate 154,629,822 downwards.
CTCAGAAGTGGAATTGTGTATCAGCATGTGGCCTCTTCCTTATATGTCCTGTCATGTGTTACTTTCGACCTACTGATTACAACCAGTGTAAGCTGATACCAAACAACATCACACTCAGAAATTTCCAACAATCTGATTTTTTAGAAGTCTTGCCCATTTCCTCAGATACATGGTTCCAAAGAAATAATAGTTTCCGACAATCCATGTAGTCCTGCACAACTGGTTATCACATATTTGACTAAGTTACTTGTAAGTCTAAGACACATGATATCAGAAAACCATTGCATGGGTGATATTTAAGCATTCCATACCCTTCTACAAGAACCAGAATTTGTTAAATTTTTTTCCTGACTGATAACATCGAGTAGCTATGGAGGGCACTCAAATGTCTTGCTTCAGCGATACAGACCAAATAACTGAATTTCACTCGGTTATGATATTTATATACCATCCAACTGCCACACGCATTGGCTCTTGTACCCCCACAAAGGAATAAAAGCAATTATGTCAGTTAAGTTCAGCAAAAACAGCCATTACTAGCAGAGATCAGTGGCATATAATGATAAGATTGTTAAGGTTACATTCATGACCCCAGGAAATAATCATTCGAGAGAAAGTCTCTCCCAACAGTGACAAGCCAAGTGGTAATTGGCAACAGTGAGGACAGAGGGCAGAGATAATGAATAACTAGTTTCGCTCTTTTAGTGATACTGCATATGGTAGGTGCGAGAAAGATGGCATCTGGCCAAATCAATTACAACCAATAATGAAATTTAAGAGAACAATTGTGAGGGAGGAGGAAAGGTTGAATGTGAATTACTTTGAACTACATGTGGCAATGACCTAAGTTAGCAGCAACTTTTCTCACTATTGCACTCCTTACCCAACACACAATTTTAAGGGTAGATTATTTAAGTGAACATGAAGCCCTAATCAATTTCAGCGGTTCAAAAATAAAGCTCACAGTAAACGGTATCTGTGTGTTGTTAAAGAAAGCTGCATCAAACCATACTTTCGACTGAAGACAACATGGACAAAATCTGGAAACTGTGTTTTGTGACAAGATATCTCAATTATGGTCAGATTAAAATTAGGACAGCTTACATTTGTCACTTTCTGCTGCACAGCTATCACATTGTCAGCCTCCTGCTGCTCATTTATGGGCTGCACACAAAGATAGTGTGACACTTCACAAAGGCTGTTAATGTGTAACAAGAGCAATTTTCAAAATAGGCTCACGCATCTTAGGCTCATGGGCAGAAATTTGTATGTCGGTGCATGTACCTTGTAAGTAAATTTTTGAATGTCTCACCTACAGTTAAGGCACATTATACAAGCAAGCTATTGCAAAGATAATATTTAAGCATTTCAAAGGTTTCTACTAAAACTGGAGTATTACAACTTGAATTTTTGATCGTGATTCTTCCGTCACTGATGGATGCTAGAGGTGTTGCCACAGCCATACAGACCAAGTAACTGGAAATCAAAGACGAAGATTTCTAAATGAGTACGATTCAGAGATCAGTAGCCTCAGATGCCAAAAATGCACAATGACAACAATTATGGCAGTAGCTTCAGTAGAAATGGCTATGAGTAGAAAAAAATTGTCGATATTGGATCTGCAGGATGAGGAAATAATCCTATGGGAGACAGTACCTCACAACAACAAAAGCAGCAACACCAATGACAACAATTACAAAGATGGTGACACAGGTGATAGTTGAGTCAACAGTCAGTGTAGAACACATGATGATGATGATTTGTTTGTGTTGTGCTCAACTGGGCAGTTATCAGTGCCTGTACAAATCCTTAAATTTACTCAATCCAATCTCACCACTTTCATGAATGATGATGAAATGATGAAAACTATACAAACACAGTCCACATGTGGAGAAAATACCCAACCGGCCCAGGAATCGAACCCAGGACCCTGTAATCCAGAGGAAGCACCATTAGCCACTAGACGGGTTAAACAGAGCAGACTTTGTAGCAATCACTTTTTACATCATGATGATATATGGGGATGGTTTCTGATACACGTTGTTTCATTTTGTATACATCTACACCTACATACATACTCTGCAAGCCACGGTGTAGCGCATGGTTGAAAGTATCCCGTAACTCTAGTAGTCGTAACTATTTCTGTTCAACTTGGAAACAGAGGGAGGGGAAAACAATTATCTGAATTGCTCCATCCAAGCCCTAATTTCTCTCTATCTTACGTGAAATGTACGTTGCCAACAGTAGGATCGTTGTGGAGTCGGCTTCAAATAGTGGTTCTCTACATTTTTTCAACAGTGCTCCTAAAAAAGAAAGTTCCCTTTCTTCCAGGGAGTCTCATTTAACTTCCCAATCTCTATAATACTCACATGTTGTTCAAACCTATGGGCAAAATATCTTGCAGCATGCTTCTGAATCTTTCTTTAATCTGACTTTGTACAGAACCCGCAAAGTCATTCACCCTTTTATTATTTTTTTAGGTGAGGTCTTGCTGTTTTGCATGAAGTGGTGTTCAGCAATATCATGTGTCAAGATGAGAAACCTCACTATTTCAATCACAAAAAAAAATTGACGATTGAATTGTGGGAAGGAGAAAAATTCAGTGCTAATTAGGTTGGCCCAGACATACCGAGGACATAAGCTGTCACACACACACAGTTGTAGGAGAAGATCTTTAAAATTAACACCAAGCAGTATTGAATTTCAGTGGTGCAAAAACAGAGCTGAGTGTAAATGGAATTTTTGTGTTATTAAGAGCAGCTGCATCAAACACGTATTTGCACTGAAGCCCACAACAAGAAAATGGTTTGAAAACTGTGTTTTGGGAAAAGATATCGGAACAGATTGACTGATGTTTCTCACTCCATCTAGATCATGAACTGAACTAGGATTCTTTGAAGGGGGTACAGGTGAGATCGGAATGTCATCCGGTTGAAAGTTCTTCAGATTCAGGCAGACTGTAACTTGTTTATATTTTGTGATTCCAACGTCATGAGAAAGGAAGGTAGAGAAAGAACCGGCACTAAAAGGATGCAACGTATTGGCGGAGGCATCGAATTCCTTTGCCATGCAGTGCAACACTTTACAAATCCATCCAAAATTAAATGCCAACCTGGGACCCTCATAGATTTCTCGCATTTACCACTGGAGGGCATACCAGTAGGCTGGCACTGTGATGTTCATGAAATGTTTTCACTGTATCAAATATGAACAGCCATCAGTTGTATATTGGAATGACAATCATGAAAATTTCTGCCGGACCAGATTTCTCCTTATTGCACAAGGTAGTCTTACCATTATGCTATCGAAGCACAATTCATGGGCAAACCCAGACTTCAACTTATTGTCAACCATGTGTCTTCAACTCTCACTCTTACATTCACTAGGTACACTCCTGTATGGGTGAAATATTGTGATTGAAATGCACATTTTGATTCAAATGTCACTTACCTGGTGTCAGGGGAGAGACATGCTCTGTGTTGTTAAGAAGTACAGTCCAATGTTCCTTCGGACAGGCATGCATGTCCAAAGCAACAGTGCATCATACTTCTGAGCATCACTAGCACTGCGTTACCCCACTCCAGTGTTCAGATTGCCACGCTTCACACACTGTATAAGGAACCACAGATAATTGCAATTACTATACAGGTATGACTAGCAGCTTTATTCTGACTTCAATCAAGGCTGTCAAAGAATGTGCAACAATTTTTGTAGCTGTGACATAAAATATGGGTGTAAAAAGTATTCAGGTATGTGTTGATACAAATACAACAGTTTTTTAACCAAGACCACAGGCTTTTTGTTCAGTGTCACATCTGTGAAAGTTGTTGCAGAGCTATTTCACAGATAAAGGTATTGTGCTATGTAATGGACTGAAATTAAGAAGTTTCTGTACCATGTTCTTCATAACTAATCAAAAGAGTGGCCTAACATTAATAAACTGCATTACTGAGGTACAACTTTAGTCTAACTGGTTGAGCATGGCAGGATGTAAGGATGAAATCATGCCTATTTTCATGATGAATAGTCCAGTCCTTGAAGTACATTCTATGCAAACACACTAAGGGTTACTCTACTGGTGTCATTAATGACATACTTTATGTGCTGAACTACAGAATCCTGAAAGATAAAGGTTCACCTCTGTGCAACAGATTTGGAAACTGTATTACAATTCAGGAGAATACTATAAAAATTACTGTATGTCATATATTGAGAACATATCGACTGGTACATTGTTAAGCTGAAGGCTATTGGAAGTCAGCTTTGGAACTAGAGGATAGGAAATCAGACACAAAGCAGATAGCAGGCAGAGTGACAGTATTTAGAATACCAGAGGTAGATAGTATTGCCTCCAAATAGCAGGCACTAACAGTCCCAGGGTAGAATCTTCAGTTCAGAAAATTAAATGGCAACTCCATTCACTGCCTAAATGCTGCTGAACAGTGTCACTTTAGAAATAAGTGTCCAAGGAATAGAAAAGCAACTGGAATCACTCAATAGAGGAAAGTCCACTGGACCTGACGGGATACCAATTCGATTCTACACAGAGTACGCGAAAGAACTTGCCCCCCTTCTAACAGCCGTGTACCGCAAGTCTCTAGAGGAACGGAGGGTTCCAAATGATTGGAAAAGAGCACAGATAGTCCCAGTCTTCAAGAAGGGTCGTCGAGCAGATGCACAAAACTATAGACCTATATCTCTGACGTCGATCTCTTGTAGAATTTTAGAACATGTTTTTTGCTCGAGTATCATGTCATTTCTGGAAACCCAGAATCTACTATGTAGGAATCAACATGGATTCCGGAAACAGCGATCGTGTGAGACCCAACTCGCTTTATTTGTTCATGAGACCCAGAAAATATTAGATACAGGCTCCCAGGTAGATGCTATTTTTCTTGACTTCCGGAAGGCGTTCGATACAGTTCCGCACTGTCACCTGATAAACAAAGTAAGAGCCTACGGAATATCAGACCAGCTGTGTGGCTGGATTGAAGAGTTTTTAGCAAACAGAACACAGCATGTTGTTATCAATGGAGAGACGTCTACAGACGTTAAAGTAACCTCTGGCGTGCCACAGGGGAGTGTTATGGGACCATTGCTTTTCACAATATATATAAATGACCTAGTAGATAGTGTCGGAAGTTCCATGCGGCTTTTCGCGGATGATGCTGTAGTATACAGAGAAGTTGCAGCATTAGAAAATTGTAGCGAAATGCAGGAAGATCTGCAGCAGATAGTCACTTGGTGCAGGGAGTGGCAACTGACCCTTAACATTGACAAATGTAATGTATTGCGAATACATAGAAAGAAGGATCCTTTACTGTATGATTATATGATAGCGGAACAAATACTGGTAGCAGTTACTTCTGTAAAATATCTGGGAGTATGCGTGCGGAACGATTTGAAGTGGAATGATCATATAAAATTAATTGTTGGTAAGGCGGGTACCAGGTTGAGATTCATCGGGAGAGTGCTTAGAAAATGTAGTCCATCAACAAAGGAGGTGGCTTACAAAACACTCGTTCGACCTATACTTGAGTATTGCTCATCAGTGTGGGATCCGTACCAGATCGGTCTGACGGAGGAGATAGAGAAGATCCAAAGAAGAGCGGCGCATTTCGTCACAGGGTAATTTGGTAACCGTGATAGCGTTACGGAGATGTTTAATAAACTCAAGTGGCAGACTCTGCAAGAGAGGCGCTCTGCATCGCGGTGTAGCTTGCTCACCAGGTTTTGAGAGGGTGCGTTTCTGGATGAGGTATCGAATATATTGCTTCCCCCTACTTATACCTCCCGAGGAGATCACGAATGTAAAATTAGAGAGATTAGAGCGCGCACGGAGGCTTTCAGACAGTCGTTCTTCCCGCGAACCATACGCGACTGGAACAGAAAAGGGAGGTAATGACAGTGGCACGAAAAGTGCCCTCCACCACACACCGTTGGGTGGCTTGCGGAGTATCAGTATAGATGTAGATAGATAGATGTAGAAGATGGCTGCCCACACACCCACCCACTTACCGCCCACAAACACATAAAATGTCTTATTATGGGCAAGTATCAAGCCTGCTGCCTATGCTAACTGCAATTTAGTTTGTTTACACAGGTTAGAATCTGATGAGAAAGGGGAACAGTGCTGCAACATCACTCCCCACTCATGAGATGCCTCAGGGTAGTGCCAGGTGACATAGAACATGGTTGTTGCTAGTCGTAATACGAAGTGCAGTGACCTTCAGCATTCATTGCTACAAAACTTGGAGTTAATTTAATGGCCTACACAATAGGAGAAGAGAAACGATACAAAGTTGCTAGCCCAAGACACCAGGGAAGTACAAAGCCACAATGCACAATGCATGTGGTATGGGTGGATTGGTTGGCGAACTACAGATAAGGAGAATTAGTGTGCTGCCACTATCCCTTAAAAACCCATATTTTTTATTCAGGGCAAGTTTTCGATCTGACCATTGGGGCCCCAACTCCTTGTCATTTATAGCCAGCCTCTACTTCTACATTACCCCAGCAGATTGCCACAACTCTGGATCTCTTATTATATTGGCCACAGTAGTGGAGAGGAGATGGTCCACTTCACATACAAGTGGTGGAAACTAGGGTCTCCATACCTGTACTGAGGGATTGCCAATCAACACTTACGTTTACTGGAATAATTTTTCTCTTGTTTTTCAAGCACGTGAATTGTCTCAATTATGAACCTTGCATGAATGCCAGGATTCTTGGCTTATCCCAAGCAGACGATATCAAGTACTGATACTGCCTGGTCTCTATCATGACCTCTCTCTCCAGACATTGGAAACCTTTCATATGCACACTAACACACAGTGGAAATTACAATGGGTTTATTACTGAAGTTTAATGAGAATCAATCATATAACAAAGTAATTTCCACTGGAAAAACATCATATGCTGCCAGCTGACCCAATCTAACACTTCTACAAGCATAGTTGATAATGCACTGCCACTAAGTCTTATTTTTTCATCCTATGCAGTACCAGTTCATTCAACACAAGATGGTATGTGCAAACTTGCAACCAGTGAGATCTGAACTTATGCATATTTGACAGAGTTGTCAAGTCCTAATGGTCTGTCTTATATCTATGATGTGCATCTTAGGTGGCTTTCCGTACCTTCACTTCTGCAAGATACCAAACGGCAACCCTCCAGAATTATGGAGGGGTACAAAGTTTAACAGAAATTATCATTGTTCAGAGCCAATAACTCCACTGACACTATGATCTCAAATAATAAGGAGAACAAGGCTACATTATCACATCTCCTCCACACGGATCAGCCAAACAGTACAGGTACAAGGCTATAGACATTTTCAATACTGAAGTTGAACAACAGTTGCATTACCCCATATTTGGTTCTTAATAACTAATACCTCGAACAGATACTTCTCTGAAAATGCACCTGCTCTGGTGAGAGAATTTTTTTTTACCACCCAGTCTCACAAGCTATTAAAAAGATTTCTCTAATGAAATTTTTGTGTTTTTCAAGCTTTTTGGCACTACTATTGCAGATATGATAGTATCCCTTACTACCAAATATACTGACAACCTTGAAAAAAAGTAAAAATGTACAAGAGATTGTATAGCCATGGATAGTCATGAAATTATGCCAATATTTGGCATTTTGCATTTGACAAGTATAGAGAAAGGTCAGCATGTAAATGCAAAAGAATTTCGCGAGTCAGGCAGTACACATATGAATATCCTGAATGCCATAATGAGCTACGAGACATTTCTGCTTGTAATACATTGTATGAGATTTGGTGACATTTCCACTCCAAATGAAAGGAAAAAATTTGACAGCATAATTGACTGCAAAGGAATGTGGACATTTTCTGACAGCAACCTGAAGTGATTCTATAATCCTGCTGATTATGTTACAGTCCATGAAATGTTGACTGTTTAGAGGCTGCTACTCCTGGACCCTATATATACACCACACAAACCCACAAAATATTCAATTAAAATATGTGCCATGAGTGACTGAAAAAAGTTTCATACCAGTAATATTGAAGTATATGTAGGAAAGCAGCTAGATGGACCATTTCTAGTAACAAACAGCCCAGCAATAATTGTAGGAAGGCTTGTCAGTGACATCAAAGATACACACAGAAATGTCATCATTGACAATTGTCACACAAACTGCCAGTAGTGGAGGACACGGAGAAAAAATTGACCATTCTAAGCACTCTTCACAAGAAGGAAAGGGAGATACCTCTTGAATCTTGCATCTAAGAGACCAACCCGTGGAGTTTCAAAATGTTGCTTCCAAGCTAATAAATTCATTTTTTGTACCCAACCAAGAAGTAACTGTTTGCTGATACTTCTATCTACAATGCATGACATGGATGATATCAACCCCAAAACAGGGAAGCCAATTATCATTATTTTTTTACATTCACACTGAAGGAGGAGTGGATACTGTAGATAAAATGATTACAGGTTATTCTGTTTCCAAAATCAGAAAAAGTTGGCCTATGGTGTTATTTTATAGTAATCTAAACATATCAGGGATAAATTGCCAAATTTTGTATTCACTTTCAAAACCAATAGGAACCATAAAAATTTGATGTAATTTCCTGAAGAATTTAGCATTTCCATTAACAAATGAACACTTAAAAAATAGATTAGAAATCATATCACTCAGGAGTAAAATTCGGAGTAGGTATTAAAATCCATGGAGAAGAAATAAAAACTTTGAGGTTCGCCGATGACACTGTAATTCTGTCAGAGACAGCAAAGGACTTGGGAGAACAGTTGAACGGAATGGACAGTGTCTTGAAAGGAGGATATAAGATGAACATCAACAAAAGCAAAACGAGGATAATGGAATGTAGTCGAATTAAGTGGGGTGATGCTGAGGGAATTACATTAGGAAATGAGGCACTTACAGTAGTAAAGGAGTTTTGATATTTGAGGAGACAAATAACTGTTGATGGTCAAAGTAGAGAGGATATAAAATGTAGACTAGCAACGGCAAGGAAAGTGTTTCTGAAGAAGAGAAATTTGTTAACATTGAGTATGGATTTAAGTGTCAGGCAGTCATTTCTGAAAGTATTTGTATGGAGTGTAGCCATGTATGGAAGTGAAACATGAACGATAAATAATTTGGACAAGAAGAGAATAGAAGCTCTCAAAATGTTGTGCTACAGAAGAATGCTGAAGATTAGATGGGTAGATCACGTAACCAATGAATAGGTATTGAATAGAATTGGGCAGAAGAGGAGTTTGTGGCACAACTTGACAAGAAGAAGGGACTGGTTGGTAGGACATGTTCTGAGGCATCAAGGGATCACCAATTTAGTACTGGAGGGCAGCGTGGAGGGTAAAAACCGTAGAGGGAGACCAAGAGATGTATAGACTAAGCAGATTAAGAAGGATGTAGGTTGCAGTAAGTACTGGGAGATGATGAAGATTGCACAGGATAGAGTAGCATGGAGAGCTGCATCAAACCAGTCTCAGGACTGAAGGCCACAACAACAACAACAACAACAACAACAACAACAACAACAACGACAACGACGACAATCCTTTCAAATTAGGTTTTGACTTTAAGTTTTGGGAACTATTTATTAATAGAATGTATTATTTCCTTTGAAATTTTCATCCTAGTGGAAGGATGATTGTTGTATCTTCATTTCTACGAAAATGTACTCTTTGTGCCTCCTACCAGCAACGTGTGAACCCATTTGTTTAACTACTGTTGCATTTTTAGCAGTTACATGGAAGAATGATTTAGCCAACAAGATTGCAAAGCATACTCAATGTCAAGAAATAAAGAAATTCAAAAGCAGATTTCCATATCCACTCTGTGAGGAAATATACTGAAGATGCACATATATTCCATCAAAAATAGCTAGTATGGAATTTTCCCTTACAAATGAGAAAATATGAAAATCCAGTGCAAAAGAGAACAGTGCCAATATGAGCAATTTACGTACAATGCATTTAAATCTTGCAGTCCAAACACAGATTTCTGAGCAGGAACAGAAATACACGAGAACACAGATCATGTGGTGAAACCATATACGATTTCATTTCGTATGATACAGAATCTGAAGTCTGTAGAAACCCTTACACTGCTGCACCTCCACCACCACTATTGCTCATTAGAGTAGTGCACTGTTCACTTGCTCTGTGTCCCGTACAGAAGCCACTGATCTCAATCCTGCACCTCTACTGCCTGCAGCTGAAACAGAGATGTCCTTGGCAGGCAAATGTTTCTCATGTAGCTACCTACCTCATACTTATGCTGACACGTCCTTACTCACTAACTAGACCATTTCTAACAGCCACGCATTTTATTGGGTCCAGAGTTAGAAAACAAGTGTAACCAAGTATAACTTTCAAACACTCAGTTTGTGTGAATGTTTCTTCTTGTATCTTACCTACGAATGTGGTACCTCTACCACTTGTCTGGCACCAGCAATTTACTATAGCCACCTCGGAAAAACTAGGGGCTACATTGATGGTTCACGTTCCACCATCACAGGTGCTACCCACGATGGTTTATATCATACGACGACTCTGCTGAAGAAGTGAAACATGAAAACTGGCTACACCAACACCTCATTGCATTCAGGATAATTGACACATAAACTTAAGGGTTTGTTGGGGATTCCTGCCATGTGTCCAACAGTAGTTGTGCTTTAAATGAACTGGCCTCACACATTTGATGAAACGTGTAGTTTGTCATCACCTTATAGCCACAAGCGCATTCAAATCACTGTCACTTGGGTAGAGTTTTACCAGTAACGCAGGCAGTCACATCAGTCTTATCAGGATTAGTTAGCAGAGCTGAAGGGTTTTAGGGCCGTAAGTGTCACTTTGTTCCTAAAAGCTCCACAGAATCTAACGCAGACTTTGCAGTTGATGATATGATCATCTGCCTAGTGCCGAATAAGGATGTTCATCAGAGAACCCCTTGAAGTGAAGATCTGTCTTCAGAAAAAATTTTAATACTGGTCATTCTCTAAGTCCCCCATGCAGTAGCCTACCAAATCAAAGAACCAGGCAACGTCACCATCATTTACAGTGAACAACTTCTGCACATGGCACAAGATGATGAAGACATTGCTGCTCAAGCTGGGAAGCCTAGCTGAGATGGATAAACCCAATGATGATGCTGACAAGGAAACCGTGTGGCACTTGCAACAAATCCCTCTCACTTTGTGTGGCGTGAGGAGGCTGCTTGCCCCCCAGATGGTGAGAGTTGTGGGACAACAAAAACTACATGGCTTCAATTTGTCACACCCAGCCTTCCTCAATATGACTGGACCTTGACATTCATTCCATTTCATTATTGTCTACAGGTTAGAATGAACTTTTTATTTAAGTGTTGGCACTGAAGAAACCGTTATCTCCAAAAGTGAACAGCATATCAACTGTTTCACTCCTCTGCTCTCAGACTCTCACACAGATCAGCTCCCTCCGTCAGCAACCATCAAATGCCATGTGCTAAACTACAAACGAGCAGCATACTACAATTCTCACTCTGTTTCTGTCCACCACAGCTCATATGGTTGAACGGACTGCAGATGTGTATTTGGTTATTAATGAAACTGACACCAAAAATTTGTTTGGGTTCCATGCTTTTGTTACTTTTGAATTTTCTGTAAATTAAAATATGTATCTTTTGTCAGATCTGGTTCCTTATCAAGACCTAGATTAATTGTGTTCTGAATTTTTGGATTTGTTTTCTGTGGGATTATGGTGTGTGAACAACTTCACAGCACAAATCAATGTAATAATTTGGCTTGACTGCATTTTTTTCATGTCCTTACATGAGTGAGTACAACTGAATCTCTTGAGTCACCAGGCATAATTCAGTTGCTTTAGACAAGTGAGTGGGCTACATGATTATTTATTTATTTAATGATAAAAAAAAAAATAAACAGGTGTGTCACCTCCAACTTTGTGGAGACATGAAATTTATCACAGTCATGTTATCGGCACATATCAGCTCGTGGCAGAAGGTGAGTTACTTGCAAAATTTCACTAATCCTTTTCCCAAACTGACTGGGGTATGGTCTCCCTCCAGGTTCCATTAAAAGACCAGACACTGCAGCTTTCCAGTTCACAGTACCACTCTCATGGAGGAGGCCAGCAACTGTGCATCTCTGCACACACGACTTTCACTCCTACTCAGCAGTCCACACAAAATGCGAACTGTTGACACCTGTCATGACCGCTTCAAAACTATGGATGTGTCAACTTTAGTGCACCACAGAGGTGTTGGCATCTGGTCACTTTTCCCCCCGAAGCAATGAGAGTTTGTAGTAACATACACACTACTGTACCTTTGCCATCACTAATGTTCAGTGTGTTGGTATGTGTGCTGATTTGGGTAGCATGCTGTTCAGCTGTTGTGTGCCCCCACCCGAGAACCCTGACCTCTGTCCAACACCTTTATCACATGCAGACAAAAGCCTAGTGCATGGCATGTAGGAGCTCCAACTGGAAAACTTGTTTATGGTCTCTAAACACAAAGAAAATACATTCATTTTAAACAACTACCACTTCTTGCAGATGCAATCGAAGAACAATGACCAGGAAGACCGTATGAAGTGATGCTGCTCCATGATAACAGCCTCTATCATTCTGCTAGACTGACAAAAAATATTGTACAGGAGTTTATTTTAGAAGTCATTCCAGACCAATCTGGTTCACTTAATCCTGTGCACTCAGATTATCACCTTTTTTGCTCTCTGCATAACAACCTTTGAGAAACTTACTTCCTTTCTTTCTGGATGAAAAGGCACTGTGAACATGGATTGGTGAGTTCTTTGCCTCAAAAGCACACGATTTCTAGTCACAGAGTAGTAAAGTTGCCCCAGTTTTGGCAGACTGTTGTAAATAGTGAAGAAAAACACATTACTGGTGACTGAAATCTCTTATGTGTGTGTCTTGTGTTTATCAAAATTGGAAAAATGATATGAACATATACACCAACCCAGTAGTTGCTTTCTTACTGCCATGACTTTCATCAAGTTCACCATACACACTATCATTTTCTCTCTAACAGATGTAAGTGAATGTCAAGCTCAACACACGCAACATGTTAACAGTTCAATTTGGAGACTGTAAGATGCAGAAGTCCTTATCACATACGGAGGACAAGAAAAAAAATCACACAATGAGATCTACACATTGGACTGAAAAACGTGGAGCACTTCAAATGGCCTAAGAGCATACCAGAATTGTGTTTCCAGAAGTCCCTGCACGAGTTTCAGTCCCCCTGCTGTCATGCACAAATGGAAATTGCATCTTTCATTCTGATTTCGAAACTCCTTCTTTCTACACATTAGTTTGTGTGGTGTTTGTTTCCTTTTCTTTTGTTTTGTATTTAAGTGCGAAAGCAACTATAATGATATGTGCCCATATCAGAACTATACAACATGAAGACTAAGAGAGGAGGTAGAAATGACTACACTCTATTCACAATCGATGGAACAGAAGAATGCTAAAACAAAGATGTGGAGAAAAGTGTATAAAGTATGCCATAGAGTAATGGAGGTCCTGAAATAAAAATTACATGGTCTTCGCCATAATGCTTTTATGGATAAAAAGTAACACGCAGTCAACAGCTCGCTTGTCGTTCGCTAAAACGGGCGATAATTCCGATGGAAAACTCAAACAGGCACACAAACTATTAAAAAAAAAAAACACCATTCTGCCAGGAAATGCCTGACATTTTAACATTGCACCCAATGTCCACAACATGCTGGGGGAGCGCCACTTAACAAATGGCAAAGGCTGAAAAGACAGTGCAAAATACGCAGCCTAGATAAAATGACCTCATGAAGGGAGGGCTGACAGGAGTTTGTCCAAGCCACAGGGAGAATCTTAATAACCCAGAGCTTATTCCATTGAGTACCGAGCGAGGTGGCGCAGTGGTTAGACACTGGACTCGCATTAGGGAGGATGACGGTTCAATCCTGCGTCCGGACATCCTGATTTAGGTTTTCCGTGATTTTCCTAAATCACTTCAGGCAAATGCCGGGATGGTTTCTCTAAAAGGGCACGGCCGACTTCCTTCCCCATCCTTCCCTAATCCGATGAGACCGATGACCATGCTGTCTGGTCTCCTTCCCCAAACCAACCAACCATTATTCCATTGAATGGAGAACCAGTGAAGCTAAAGTGACACCACCTCCTGACAGATGGCAACACAGTAATCATTAGAGGGAATTTATGAACCAATGGGCTGAGGTAAAATTACTGCAGCCTTGGCACCAGTATCAGTAGCTTTGTTTCCTGCCACACTGACATGGGCGTGAACCCACACAAACATCTGAGGAGCTCTATCACGAGTGATCAAGTGACAGTTTTCCTGGAACGATTGCACTAAGGGATGGGTGGTGTACAGCCCACAGAGGCTTTGAAGGGTGCCGACAGTGTCTGACACATCTAAAAAGCCTGTGTCGCCAAATGTATTCAGTGGCCTGATACAGGGTGAAAAGCTACGCTGTAAATACTGAGCAGTGCACCAGAAGCCAATATATAAAGACGTTGGCACCAATGACAATGGTGTACCCAACACCATGGTCAATCCGAGAACCATCAGTATACACGAAGGTACAGTCACTGAGGAAGGAATACTTGGGAACACAATCTTCAGGAATAAAGGTGATTGACAAGGGAGAGGACACTTGGGCCTTGAAAACTCAGTCTTTGAAAAATTCCTCAAGGAAATAGCTCAGGCTGCCATGGAAGTCACCTGTGTAGAGAGTGCACAGGATACCACTCACGGAGCAGGTGTCGTAGGTTTTCTCCAAATCATAAAACATGGTCATAATCTGGGATTTCTGCAGGAAACCATTCATAACACGGGTGGACATAGTGACGAGATGGTGATTTGCAGAACAGCGTCCTCGATATCCACACTGTGCAGTGGTTAGTAAATTGCGAGACTCGAGCCAACATACCACCCAGGCATAAATCATATGCTGCATCACCTTGCAAACAAATCTGGCAAGAGAAATTGGGTGATAACTAGAAAGAATGCGTTTGTCCTTACCGGGCTTAGGTATGGGTATGACAATGGCTTCCCACCAGTGACTGGGAAACGTGCATTCTGGTTGTCCACAAGAGAGTATTGTTCTCTCATCTCTCATAGGCAGTACTGTGCCTCACAATTCAGAGAAGGGAAGGGTATCACTAGAGCCACCTCCATTCATTTCTGATGGAAGAAGGCCGGGTGACAGTGGGAAGAGCTTGAAATTTCCGCAAAATGATGACCTAAGGTGTTTGACATGCATTGTATAGACGAAGAGCAGGGAACAGAACGTTCTGCGGTGATACGGATAATGTTTGTAAGATATTCTACCTGGCATCACAATTGGGGAAATGTTGGTCATTGTAAGGACAATCACGATGAGGATAAAGGTCAAGGGGTTTCACCTCAGTGCTCTGGTGGCACGGAGGCTGGCTAGGTGAAGGTAGTACACGATGACACCATCGAAGAGTATCTCCGAGTCAGTTTAGGAGAAGACCGTTTGCCTTTGTTGGATTTCTTGAGCCTTTCCAGTTGGCAGAGGAAGTGTTAGATGTTGGTTGACTGAAAGGAGATAGGAAGTCTTCATGGGAGTATTTCATCTGTCCTTTCCAGCAGGTCGGTTGCGTATCTGGTGACTTCTCCCATTGTGGCGAGGGTTTGATGGCTTGTTGCACAGCTGGACAAGGGGATGGTGATACTACCATGACAATGGGAGATTTCACAATCTCTGAGATGTATTTGAGGTCACATGTCTGCATGGCCATGTCCTTCATGGAGCAAGATGAAGCAAGAACCACATTATAAGTGCCTGACAGTAGGACACAGGGTTTTTAACTAGCCAGTAACTTGCGAGTGACCGGGTAAGGAACTTTTTCCTTTACCCTGATCTCCTAGACAGCTGCTCATCAAAACATAACAGATAATTACGACAGGAGGTGGCATGATAACCATTGCAGTAGATGCAGCAGCAAGGTGGTGGCAGACAATAGGTCTGGTTAGCTTCCCTACATCAAGTTACACAGTTGGCCGCTTGTCAACAAGACTATAAAGTGTATCTAAAAACAAAGATGATGTGACTTACTGAACGAAAGCGCTGGCAGGTCGATAGACACACAAACAAACACAAACACACACAAAAAATTCAAGCTTTCGCAACAAACTGTTGCCTCATCAGGAAAGAGGGAAGGAGAGGGAAAGACGAAAGGATGTGGGTTTTAAGGGAGAGGGTAAGGAGTCATTCCAGTCCCGGGAGCGGAAAGACTTACCTTGGGGAGAAAAAAGGATGGGTACACACACGCACACACGCACACACGCACACACGCACACACGCACACATGTCAATCCACACATATACAGACACAAGCAGACATCTCACAAGCAGACATATTTAAAGACAAAGAGTTTGGGCAGAGATGTCAGTCGAGGCGGAAGTGAAGAGAACAAGGAGATAGCCTCGACTGACATCTCTGCCCAAACTCTTTGTCTTTAAATATGTCTGCTTGTGAGATGTCTGCTTGTGTCTGTATATGTGTGGATGGACGTGTGTGTGTGTGTGTGTGTGTGTGTGTGTGTGTGTGTGTGTGTGTGTGTGTGTGCGCGAGAGTGTATACCCATCCTTTTCTCCCCCCTAAGGTAAGTCTTTCCGCTCCCGGGATTGGAATGACTCCTTACCCTCTCCCTTAAAACCCACATCCTTTCGTCTTTCCCTCTCCTTCCCTCTTTCCTGATGAGGCAACAGTTTGTTGCGAAAGCTTGAATTTTGTGTTTGTGTGTCTATCGACCTGCCAGCGCTTTCGTTCGGTAAGTCACATTATCTTTGTTTTTAGATATATTTTTCCCACGTGGAATGTTTCCCTCTATTATATAGCCTATAAAGTGTGGTTGAAATGATGACACTGGGAGCAGCACTTCAGGTTCATAATGTACAGTCAGACTGTGATAACTTCATAGCCTGCTTTGATCCTGGACAGATTCTCCCACTGTAACAAAGATGAGAAAAATAGTGCTTGTGGGCACTAAGGAGGTATCTACCTTTTTTTGTCACCCAATGGACTGCAATGCCACCCTGATCAGACATACATTTGGATTTAGGCCTCTGTTAGACTGTTGAGCAGCACTGTGATGCAGCTGGGAGGGTCTTTGAATTGGGAGCTTCATTCCATCTATGTTTGGTAGACGTGGACTGCAAAGATGATAATTGGCTCACTTCGAGGAAATCTCCCATGACTGCCAGCATGTCTGATGGCTTGCTCCTTCCAACTGGGTGCCCCTTTCAAATGGGCACACAGCAGCCTTAGGTGATTGGTCCCTGTGCCAGGTGCTTGGGGCATGTGACTTAGGAGTGAACAATCAGCAATTTAGGAAGGTAGCAGTTCAGGCAATCGCCCCTCTCTGGGCCTGGCCTGCACCAGGTGGTACATGCAAACATTACCGGTTGGCCCAAGGCTGGGAATTACATGTTACCCCGTCACCTACAACATTTTAGATGCATTGACTGGCCTTCGCGTGGACAAAGGGAGGAAGAAGGAAAAAGAGGAGCCTCAAATATTGAAGAGGGGGAAGGATAGGAGAAGGTGAACGAAGGAAGGAAAATAGGCATGAAAACCAGTGGTGAGACTGTTTGTATGTCAGCTATGGACAGTGTGCAACATTCCCAAAAAAAACACCAGACATGTTCTCCAAGGAAAGGGAAAAATGATACTAACATGATAGACATGCAGCACGAAAGGGAAAAGATGCTGCAAAGGCTGGGAGCCTGTGGTAGCCAAGCATGAACCCACCAAAGAGCGGCGAGTCCCCTGGAGGTTGTGAGCTCAAGGTTGAAGTGTAAGGTGGGCATTATGTTGTGAGCAGAGAGTACTGTTAATGGATGTGATAGGAGTTGTTAGTAAACAAAATGCACAGCACACATCTTCAGCATTGGCGGTGTTGTGATATTTTTAGTGCAATACAGATACTGAGCTAATCTGGCATGAAAGCAAATGGAATGCAATAACTCTGAAATGAGTTACTGGAGAGCGCAGACCCCTTATGCCAAAATACTGAAAAGGTAACCCTAAATAACCTCTGAAAGCTGGTTGGCGGAGGACTGTTTCACTGTACATGTGGAGTGCTGCTGGATCTGTCTTACAACAGATTTAAACTGGAGTCAGTCTGTCTGTCCTGTTCTGACTATCTTTCTTCATCTGTTTCTATGCACATCTTCTCCTATGTCGTCCATCACTCCAATTCTTTGTTATAGACAATTCCCACACAGTATACATCAGAGGAATACTACTAACTGAAGAAGTGAAATTGATGGATGGATGGATCAGTGAATAACTGCTGATGAGATGCAAGACAGTCAGAGTGGCAGCAGCTCTAACAGATGCAAGATCTGGAAGACCCCGATGCTGTACATTAGCCACTCTTCCTTTCGCTGCCCCATTCAGCCACTGATTGATACAGGTGCGGTATGGTACATATGCGTGTTCGTGGGCTCAACCACAGGTGCTCAACCAAATGAAAAAAATGTGGAAGTCGGGAGATGTTTAAAAACTGTCAATTAAAACATAACTGACAAGAAGAAAACTAGGAGTCACAGGGGTGTATGTGGCTGGCTGACCATTTACAATATACACTGAAAAAGTATTTATAGGTGAGAGGTCCTTGAGGAGCAGAAGTTGGTCATATAGTAATTTAATAAAGCAAGTCAATTTTGTAACTCCCCATGAAGGCTCTACAAGTTATTCATCCAAAGAATGATGAAGTCAGATTTTATTTGAGGGGGGGGGGGGGGGGGGGGTTTATGAAACAGTCTGGCTTCCAAGTATTCCATAACCCCCTTGATGTTCACATGGATGTTTAAATCTTAATTCTTGTGTTCAAAGCGGTTTCTGGATGTTACAGTAAAATAGTCTGGGTATTACTGAGCTAACGAATAACATGGGGATTCTAGTAGCAGTCACAAGACATTTGTGTCGCAGGACCAACAGCAACAAAAGAAACTGGATTCTGATCAAATGGCTGTTAACTTAGTGGCGAATGGAAAATGCAATATTTTAAAGCTGCCACAATGTCCCTCGGATGACACTTTTGGTTGGCTAAGTCAGAGAAGGAGGCAGCAACAATGAAATTAGCATGTTGAACTGTGTTACCAGTGAATCTCCACCTAACCATTGAGGCTCTTATCCGCAAGTAGGATTCATCATGTTCACTTAGTTAGACTCCCTTCTCACTGCACCTGTAGGATCCAGCCACTGGATAAAATGTTTATGGGACTGATGAAGACCTATTACAGTGAAGAAATGTGGCAATGACTGAGGATGCAATATAACACTAGGACCGGACCAACTAATGTTGCAAAACTCTGGTCAAGCCTATATGAAAGTTCAGGATTACTTATTCCTGATTTGGAATAGGTGCTTCTGGATGCCATGGCGAACAGAGGTTTTAGCCAGTTGCAGATGGTGGCTCATGTTGGTACTAACACTGATCTGATCCAAAGCAACACACACAGTGCATCTGCTTTTTGGTGGCTAGCTGATATGGTAAAGATTGCCTGTCTTGCTATTTGAAGGTGGAGCCCACTATCAATAGCATTATGACAGAATTGACCACGGTCCTTTGAAACATACCACCAATTCAGCTCCGAGTGCGGGACTGTCGTAGCCCCTGACACGGTCGGCAGATTCTCTGACTTGCGCCTTACGGTGGTGTGTTTCCTGGGTTATGCTTAATATGTCAGGGGACCACTACACACAGGAGGTGCCTACTCGGATAGTGGGGGCTGCGTTGTGGTGAATGGCTGTCTTACTATATTAGAGGGTCTCAGTAAGCTACAGAATGGTTGACAGTTTAAAGGAGTGCAGGGCAAATACAGGATGAAGGTAGTTTTAGATGCAGTTGGTATTGTAACTGTAAATTATTGTAGCTGTGTTGGGAAAGATCCAGAACACCAATCGCTAATAGAAAGCACTGAAGCTTACATACCTTGTTTTACCAACCACCTGAATGAGTTGCTGAACAGCTCAAAGAAGAGCTTAGCCATTCCAAATAGGTACCCCACTCATATAAACACAGTTGATGATGACTTCAATCTAGCCTCCATATGTCGGCTAAAATACATGTCGCAAGTCGATTTTAGGTATGTCATCTGACATCATACCAAAAGCTTTCTCAGAGAAGTATTTACAGCAATAATTATTAGTGCAGGTGCCCACATTAATTGTAAATTATTGCAGAAGCATTGTTGACTACTTAGCAACAAATAATAATGAGCAAATAGGGAGCATTACGATGGATACACGGGCTAGTGTCCACACGCTCATTGTAGCGAGACTAAATGTTGTAAGATCCATACACACAAAAATAAACGTAAAGTATACATATAGAAACGCAGTTAAAAATGCACTTGGCACCTTTTTTAGAGGCAGCCTGAACTCCATCCGATCTGACTATGTAGGCCTAGACCAGAGATCATGGATACAAATAAATGGAACCAGTGGCAGGTGAGAGCTATGTACAAAATAAATTAATAAGAGGTCCCACATAGTACACAAAACAGATTCGAACACTATTACAGAAGCTATGAAGAAATGAATGCCAAATGTAAAACTATGTAAAATCCCAGTGCGAGAGGCTTTTCGTAGGTTCCACAATGAAACTGGCCTTAAAACTAGAAGAATCAATAGAGATCTTGGTCGTATGTAAAGTACAACAATACCAACAAGGAATCAATACCTTCACTGTGCGATAACAATAGTGATGTTACTGATGAAGTGAGACTAAAGCTGAGTTACAGAAAGCATAGTTTGCTTTGCTGAAAGAATTTCAAAAACCAAGAATATATTCCAGTATTCAAATCAAGAATGAATGCGAACATGACTAACATGGTAGCAGGTTTTCTCCATGTTGAGAAGCAGCTTACATTACTTAATAAAGAATGCTTCTGGTCGGGATTGTATGCCACTCAGGTTTGTTTCAGAGTATGCTTATACAATAAATCCATAATTAGACGAATGGAAAAACTTGTAGAAGCCGACGTCGGGGAAGATCAGTTTGGATTCCGTAGAAATATTGGAACACGTGAGGCAATACTGACCTTACGACTTATCTTAGAAGAAAGATTAAGGAAACACAAACCTACATTTCTAGAATTTGTAGACTTCGAGAAAGCTTGACAATGTTGACAGGAATACTCTCTTTCAAATTCTAAAGGTGGCAAGGGTAAAATACTGGGAGCGAAAGGCTATTTACAATTTGTACAGAAACCAGATAGCAGTTATTAGAGTCGAGGTACATGAAAGGGAAGCAATGGTTGGGAAGGGAGTGAGACAGGGTTGTAGCCTCTCCCTAATGTTATTCAATTGGTATATTGAGAAAGCAGTCAAGGAAACAAAAGAAAAATTCGGAGTAGGTATTAAAATCCATGGAGAAGAAATTAAAATGTTGAGGTTCGCCGATGACATTGTAATTCTGTCAGACACATCAAAGGACCTGGAAGAGCAGCTGAACGGAATGGACAGTGTCTTGAAAGGGGGATATAAGATGAACATCAACGAAAGCAAAACGAGGATAATGGAATGTAGTTGAATTAAGTCAGGGGATGCTGAGCGAATTAGATTAGGAAATGAGACACAAAGTAGTGAAAGAGTTTTGCTATTTGGGGAGCAAAATAACTGATGATGGCCGAAGTAGAGAAGATATAAAATGTAGACTGGCAATGGCAAGAAGAGAAATTTGTTAACATCGAGTATAGATTTAAGTGTCATGAAGTTGTTTCTGAAAGTATTTGTATGGAGTGTAGCCATGTATGGAAGTGAAACATGGACGATAAATAGTTTGGACAGGAAGAGAATAGAAGCCTTCGAAATGTGGTGCTACAGAAGAATGCTGAAGATTAGATGGGTAGATCACGTAACTAATGAATAGGTATTGAATAGAATTGGGGAGAAGAGGAGTTTGTGGCACAACTTGACGAGAAGAAGGGACTGTTGGTAGGACATGTTCTGTGGCATCAAGGGATCACAAATTTAGCTTTGGAGTGCAGCGTGGAGGGTAAAAATTGTAGAGGGAGACCAAGAGATGAATACACTAAGCAGATTCAGAAGGATATAGGTTGCAGTAGGCACTGGGAGATGAAAAAGCTTGCACAGTATAAGGTAGCATGGAGAGCTGCATCAAACCAGACTCAAGACTGAAGACAATAACAACAACAACAACAACAACAACAACACACCCATTTGCTCCGGGAAAACAATCTGTTGATACACAGTCAGCATGGATTCAGAAAATGTTTTTCTCGTTAAACAAGGCAACACATCCACACTTTAGTTCCACAATGTAACAATTGAGACCGACAGTGGGATCCAAAGTGGTGTTATATTTTTAGGCTTCCAGACAGCTTTCGACACTATTCCTTAGACACAACTAATAAAATTGCATAGATGTGTGTCATATCTTAGTTATGCACTGGTTTCATGATTTCCTGTCAGAAAGGTCATAGGCCATAATAATTTATGGTGAGCCACTGGACTGTTATAGGCCCTCTGCTGTTCCTGATCTACACAAATGATTCAGGAAACAATCTGAGCAGTCCTCTTAGATTGTTAGCAGATGATGCTTTCATTTACCATCTAGCACAGTCGTCAGATGATCAATACAAATTGCAAAATGATTTATACAAGATATTTGTATGGTGTGAAGAGTGGCAATTGTCTCTCAATAAGGAGAAATGAGAACATCCACAGCAGTACAAGGGGATACCTGCTAAATTTCGGTTTCACAATATCTCAATCTAAAGGCTATCAATTAAGCTTAATACCTAGAAATTACAATTTCAGACAAATTAAATTGGAATGATCATATAGGCATTGTTGTGAGAAAACCTAACCAACGACTGCAATTTATTGACAGTACACTTTGAGAGAACCACAGGTCTACAAGGAAGAGTGCATATAATCAAGATTGTCCGTCATTTGAAGTATTGCTGTGCTTTATGAGATCTGCATCAGATATTATTGACAGACTAAAACAATCAGTTCATAGCAGGGCAACTCAATTAGTATTATCCTGAACTAGGGGGAGACAGTGTCATGGATAGAATAAGCGAATTTGTGTGGCGATCATTAAAACCAAGGTCTTCTTCATTGCAGTGAGATCTTCTGATGAAACTTCAATCACCAGTTTTCTCCTAGTGTGAAAATATTTTGTTGGCACCAACCTACATAGGTTGAAATGATGATGCCCACCACCACCACCACCACCACCACCACCACCACCACCACCACCAATTAAAGTAGAACTCACATGGTGTGACTAAAGTGTTCATTTTTCCCCATGCTGTCCGTGGGTGGAACAGAAAAGGTAGCTTGATGGTCAGTCAACGAACCCTCTGCCACGCACTTTATTCTGAATAGCAGATTAGTCATGTGGATGTAGATGGTGTCAAGCATCACAGTACTGATACTGTGTTTGAACATTAATGGCTTGTTTCTCCTACTCATCCAAATCCACTTACATTTTTTACATGTGGAACAAGCTGCCGTTCATCATACTAAATAGAAATTCAGTCCAAGTCAACATGTATCCTCCAAGAGTTCCTAAATGATGATACGTTTCTGTGTATTACAGCGTCATTAGCAGATGGTACTCTAGGTAAAGTGACCAAAAGGCAAAGCAGCTGAACATAATGCATGTAAGTGTAGATGAACATAAAGTTATCTTATTTGCTGAGGGTTTGATAGTTCTAATAAAAGCTGAAAACAACGAGAAGCTGCAACAGGTTGTTAACTGCTCCACGAGTCAGATCAGCAGTCTGGCAGACCACATCCACCAATAAGACTGTGGCTTATGTGGGTTATTCTGTTGTGTACTAACATTTACTGCAATTGTGTTTTCCTTAAGGGTGATAAATTGGAGAGTAGGCCTGTTACAAAACGCAGCGGTGTTTGACTGTGAGAGGCTATAAAAGTGCTTCCCACAGGTACACTTATTACGTTTAATCCAGCACAGAAAATCTTGTTCCTAGAGACTGCATCCTTGGTGACAGAACTCAGCAATTCACATGTGTGGCACTAAACTAAAGAATTATGTGCAGTGCCACTGCTGCAGAGAGATTCTATATATGCTGCTGTAAAAATTTTCAACCTCCTTCCCATGGAGCTGAAAACCTTCTGTAGTTTTCTCATATTGCTCAGTTTTGAATAGTTATTTACTATTCCATAACTGTATCTTTAATGACTGTTGTACAATGTGTTTATAAACTACTTATCCAACATAAGATATACCTAACAAGTTTTATTAACCTTTTGTCAGTTATGAAAGTATTTGAGGGGGCAATGCAGCTTCACATGTGCACGTGTCAACCTAAACGGACCCTACACGATGTCTCTGCGTGTTACTAAAAACCCGACACAACTAGCTAACCTTACTACATGAGAAGTACATACCAGTCAGGGAAGGAATGACTCATCATCACATCAAAAGCTCTTTACCAGGGTCTAACATCTACAGAAGTGAGACCAAGTATTAAAACATGTCAACTCAACAATGAAGGCATTAGTTGAACCAACCAAATTCTAGGGAAGATACTGTTTAAGCATGTTATCAACATGGTTGTCCAACAGCAAAGCCATACTAATCATGGAGATCAGCTACATACAAGAGGAACGTGGCTGGCAAGCATCAATGTGCAGTAGTGCGTGTGACAAGAAATATCTGTAGAGGTTGTAGGTGAGCAGCTGTGCATTGCGTAAAAGACAAAATTCACCGGAAATCCTCAGACTGTGACAAAGGATGAAAAGGAATAAATAAAGAGCTTCTACTACACAAAATTAATGCAGCATTAGACAAAATAGAGACTAACATTGACAATGCACCTCAAATAACCGCAGATAATGGAACTTTCAGGACAATCAAAAATGGGCACAGGGTGTTCACCTTGGTTGGGTTCAAACAGTTCAAACATTTCAGAAACATTAAACCAAACAGGGCAAAGTAGACATGTGTGTTAGCCAGATGTAATGTTGAGCAAATATCTGGGTCATTTGTTTAACAAAAATTTATTCCAATTCTGAAGAATTTAAATCACCTTCATAAACAAATTTTGGTTTTGTGGAAAAAAAAGCAGGATTGAAAATAAAATACTTCCAACATATGCCAGAGAGAGTGCAAAACCAATGGCCAGATATTCCGAAGCTGAAGTCCTAATGCTGAATCTGTAATATGTGAAGTTATGATACAGTAAACTAAATGAATTTTGGAAGTTGGCCACTCAGAAACTGAAATTGTCAGAAATGAGTCAGAACACAACCTAGTGCAAACCTGTCACTGTAGTGAGTTAGGGTTTATAGAGGAAGGAGAAATGGAAACATGAATACATTTTAATGCTTTTCATGCGAGGAAGATGGGAGCTATTACAGAACATCTACATCCTTGCATTTTGAATATTTCCTGTTGATCATTTCCATATTGCCATTGCTGTAAACAATCAAAGCAATCCCACCGAAGGCCAGGCACTATTAAATTTCAGAATTCAGGAGAGTATGTACAAGCAGAGTGTATTCATTTTAGGATCACTTGACATCAGTTTAGTTCTCAGAGTTGGCTGATTCTGAATAGCTTTGTAAATGCATTCTCTTGCACTTCCTTCCACTAGTCAGACAGAAATGAACAGAAGAGGAGATAGTTTCAGGATTCATCAAGGGAGACAATTAGGGTGCTCCATTCATAAATATGAGCTTGGGAACTACATCTTCAAGTAAGTCTGATGAAATGCTGGTCTGCAGGAGAATAATAATGATTAAGATGCTGTGACTAGTACTCAAAATATGATTCAATCATTAGTGGACATGCCTGAAGTTAAATGGGAGGAACAGGTAAAAATAAAAGCGTGTTATGTCGATCTGTTCTAAAAACACCTGGTCCGATCAGATGATGCGCTTGTGAAACTCCAGTTAAGAATCATGGGTCATTCCATAGCAAATTTACCCAGTATCCTTGCCCTAGAAAGTAGTAGTTAATAAAGCAATTAAGAATATGTAGGAGAATCAGATAATTGATAACTCAGGTAGGGAAGGTTCTACTCCAATCCCCACTGTAACAAAAGAAGATGGCAGTGTGGATTTACTAACTGATGCTCATGGAGAAATGATTCAGTTTACTGTACAATGTGACCAACTGGAAGATGAAGGCATAGCAGGCAGAACACAGGCTTTCTGTGAAGTGGAAGGTATTACCAGTTTAAAAGAATGGCCTTTGGTCTGTCAGTATCATCAGTGGCCTTTATGACAGAACTTAATGAATTTCAAAGAGAATAATTATTGACACACTTAGTCCGCAGCTCGTGGTCGTGCGGTAGCGTTCTCGCTTCCCACGCCCGGGTTCCCGGGTTCGATTCCCGGTGGGGTCAGGGATTTTCTCTGCCTCGTGATGACTGGGTGTTCTGTGATGTCCTTAGGTTAGTTAGGTATAAGTAGTTCTAAGTTCTAGGGGACTGATGACCATAGATGTTAAGTCCCATAGTGCTCAGAGCCATTCGAACCATTGACACACTTAACATTATGTAGGCAGTATACAAATTAGTACTGCCTTTAGAAAGCACATTTAGACATTCTATGCCATGTAATTGAAGTGTTTAGTGGAGCAAGAGTCACATTAAGGATGGATAAATAAGAATTTACCAACTTGCAAAACAATTTCCCTGGGCATGTAATTTCTTTGTGTGGAATCGTATCTGATCTGATGAAAATGAAACCAGTGAGAAATTTTCCTGCACAAATATGCTGTAGACAACTGAAAAATCTCTCATTTCATGCAATTTCTATCACAGTATTCATCCTTGATTTTTTTATCTTCACAAGTCCATCTCCATCTGGAAATGGAATAAGGAATATCAAGAAGCATTTGAGTTAATTAAAAACCAGCTGCATGAGGCACCAGTACTTCATCATCCTGATTTATGAAGAAATTTCTACATCGGTACTGATTCCATTTATTCCTACTGGTTGCTTAGTACATTTAATCCACCACAGGAAATGAATATGAGTATAGCAATCTCTCTAAATAGGCACATTAAAAGTATTTAGAAACATTCTAGAGCAATACTCCAGCTCTTTGCCTTCTATCCAATCGTAAAGTTACTGAATCACAGTAATAGAGAGGAACAGTGAAAGAATGGAAGTGTGCAAACATGTCTAACTTCCCCTACATTGCAAGTCAATGGGAGTAAACTGCTAAATCAAACCTACTGCAGCTCACTATCTTGGTAATGACCCAATCAGATCCCCCAACATCAATACAAGTAAATCACGGAGGAACAACTTATGGAAACAGCTGTCTCATGCTTTTGATGGTATTTGTGGGTCTTTGGATTGTGGTAGTCCACACTCACATGCTCCGAGTCCTGTATCCACTAACAGAAGTTCATATTCAAACAACAACCGTTAACAGACACTTTGTATACTTGGTCCCCTGTATTGCAGTGAGCAGTATCAGAAGAAGAATGGAACATGTGTTTAAGTAAAGATATGACATAGGAGAATGAAGAACCTTCCACAGCTGGGAACTGCTTCTAACTTTAGCCATAAATTAATGGATTGAGTTAATGATTTATGACCACCCAACAACCATGTACACAAACAAGATCTACACTAATCAACGTTCATGTACCCAAAATTCTTACACATTAAGTAAGAAATGTGCATGGAGTGGACATGCATGGACACATGCATCTGATGGAGAAAAATCTGTAGCCAATGGCTAGTGTAATAAAAAACAGAGAAGAGCCCCAATGAAGATGCACTATATTGATAACAAGGCTTTTTTGACATAATAAGTCACTTTACAATCAGACAGTATTGCGAAACTAACTTTCTATGCACAGGATACACATAACGAATGACATCACTTATCAAACTAATGTTATTCCAGTAACTGACCTTCAAGTTAACTCTTACACTGTGGTACTGGAGATTCAGTTGTATATCCAGGAACCCAGTACCAGTCGCAAGTTGCCTAATTAAAGCCTTCCAGGAACTACAAAAATATTTTGCTTAATTATTGATGGACTTTAACACAACAAGACATTTTTAATGTTAGATTATATGTCTTAGCGAGTAGATATTGGCCAGTAGTACAGTGGGAAACTGTGTGCTTGTCAAGGCAGTGTAACATTATTTGTTGAGTATTTCAGGATGAGTGCACTTACAGACTTCTGATGACTTCAAGCATGTAAGGAAGAAAACGTCAAGCAAATGTTTGCAATTTTGCTTTAAGTGAAACATTGAGCTCATTAACTTATTTGCAAACCAGTCAGAAGATTAAACTCTTGTGTATGAAAGGGCATCAGAGTCTGTGAACAATTGGCAATTTGTTGATACCTGGATGGTAAGGTACTAAATTTTCACATATGAACAACAGGAACATGCAAATATCACTACAATTTGTGTACATATGATTATCACAACAGGGATGATATTATGAATACAAAGACATTATTGCAGTAACTTGTGAACCACAAAAAAGTTTGTTGTAACAGAGTAAGTGTGCCATATATACATTCTTGCTGACAGCACATGCACTCAGAATATATTTATGAACGAACTATTGTAATATTACCTGTTGTGTTTCAGTCACATTCTACACCACTGTAATACTGAATTTAAAAGGGAAACACGGAAGTCGATAACTGACAACTCCAAACTGAGGTAATACTACTACAAAAGATATCTAAACTGAGAATCGTATGGACTTCACCAAATAATGATGTTTTTGTATTATTGCATATTTATATTGATTAGGTACGACTAAAGCAAAGCTTCTTAAATGCAAGATTTTTGTGACTATTGAGCCTCAGTAAGGCTACACTCAACACATGCCATCCACCTGCTCACTAATAATTCCAGAGTGTTTCAC
The DNA here is from genome assembly GCF_023864345.2 of Schistocerca serialis cubense. Taxonomy (NCBI): domain Eukaryota; kingdom Metazoa; phylum Arthropoda; class Insecta; order Orthoptera; family Acrididae; genus Schistocerca; species Schistocerca serialis. The sequence continues at coordinate 154,600,905 of NC_064649.1, read as the reverse complement.
AATTCCTATTACAGAGAGGTTCTAGAGCAAACTTTATCCACCAGGTTTCATTAATGAACCCATGCCTGGAAACATACAAAGTCCCTTCTATAACTCTTATACACCTGTAATAGGAATTCTGACATGCCCTGGGTACAGCAAGAGGAATGTGTGGCAGTTTTACAACAGATTGCATATTTTACATTAAATGTATGTAACACCAATGAAAATATCCCCGAAGCATATGGCATTTAAGACTAAATAAATAAATGACCAAAATAGCGACTTTACCATTTCTATTATCCATTTAATTCTGAAGTTATGCGATCCTGCCTAACTACACCAGGTCTCACTGGATGTGTCTTAAACCATCTGGAAGGGAATTCCACATCTGAAGTGCTAGGTTAACACTGGAAACTTGCACAATATTTATTTTAAGCTGGCTCCTTCCACACCAGACAATAGTGATATCCACAACCACTTAACATCACTTTCTGACCAATATGAAGTGCTGTGAGTAGCTACAGTGTCAACACGTGATGGAGAATCCACAACTTGTAGTTGACGTAATACATCTGTGCTCTGGCTTTTATAATGCTGATGCACATTTTTGGGAAGATGAGGCATGTCAATGGCTGGAAAAAGTGTGATGCTCAGCAAGTAGGGCTTCTGATGTGAGACAGTTTGGTACCTTCCCCAAGTGATAGGCTGCAGGTAAAGGTACTTCAGGAATCTGACAATGCTAGCTGGACCTTGTGTCATCTTCCTGTTAGCAGCCTTGGAGAACATTCACCCATGATGACAATTATCTGTCTCGCAGTAATGGACCCCAAAATACAAATGATAGGAGCAGAGCAGACATCCACGAGGTCTGGGATGAGAGACATCACTCTGAACATAGTACCTTCTTGCTAAACAGGTTCCCAGATGCTACTCTCTTGTGAGGAGATACAGCAGTACCTCATACTTTCAACACTGCTCCATCACAAAGTCCGGTCCTCATTTCTATTTCAGTCTTCTCCAAACATCTGGCACCTCCAAATTACTTGTGTGTCCATCAGGGATGTCCAGTCTTTTGCACAATTTCACGGAAATTTAATAATGCTCCACCACGGCATGGTCATCACTCTGTTCTGATACAAGTATTGCTAAAGATTTCTCCAGACACTTTGAGGAGATACAATCTAGCATCACAACTGCTTCCTCTTCATCTTGTTCTTGTTCTTCAATACATGAGCATGTCCTCCTTCCATCAGAGAGAAGATTAAATAAAGAAAATGAAAGACACCCTCTGGCCTCGCAACCTAATACCATTGGGGTCGAAAAGATCAAGAGTTGGTCGAGTGAGACCGACAGGAAAGAAAACAGAATATGTCTGACACAAGTAAGTGGAAGTAATGTCAGACATTTCTAGAAAGGTGATAGTGAGACACATATGATTGTTCTGTTTATGGCAAGTGGTATTTGACCATATTTAAAACCAAAGATCATGTCAAATTTAATACTGTGAGATTTACATGTTTATGCTGAGCCAATAAGTTGACAATACCACATTTTCTAACATCGCATGTACATTAATTGGTCATGGTACAATTAACAATGGGTAAATATACAGAAGTGCAACATTAAATTATTCAAAAATGTAACAGCACTTTATGCACTGATGTATGCTGTTAGATATTCCTTCCAAGTAACTGGTACCTTGCTGATATTAAATTGTTTGAAATTTTATTTTTACAACACAGACATGTTAATGAAATTTAACATCTAACAAGCATCTGTAGTCAGTACAGGCTACACCTCAGCTACCATTAAATAATAAGTGTTAAAAGGAATTTCTTAGCACCTATTACAATTGAAATAACTATGCAGCTTGTTTGAGCTGATCATAATACACAAAATAGTATGTCCTACATTACTAAATTGGAACATTGGACTGTCTAAAATGCTCAATTAATTGTATGAGGGATATACAGTAAGTAATGCAACAATTGTTCAGAAAGCAGGTTGGTTCTATTCAGGATTCCGTAACACCATATTATTTCCCATCATCTTTGATACAAAACCTGAGTTTTCAACATAATTTCTGTTCAATTTGATGGCCTTATGCCACCTTTCTGGGAGGCCTTGTATACCTGTGCAACACCAATCTACTGATTGACATTGGTGCCATCTTGTTGCTTCAACAACTACCCTATCATCCACACACTGCTTTCTGTAGAGAGCGTCCTTCAATGGATAGTTCTTCCTTGTCCACACAACAGTCTGGATATCGCACCTTCTGGCTTTCTTTTCTTTGTCCCAATGAAGTATGTGTGCTCCTCTAAAGTGCGCAGACTTGGTGCAGTGTTGCTATGCCATGGAGAAGGAAAAGTTCATTTCAATTTCTGTGGTGATCTACATGCTGAAGTCATTTTTCAACTTCCTGATGGTAGTGCAGAACACTACATTATGATGGAGGTAAGCACAAAGAACAACAACTTCAAAATTTCAGACCACCACCATGACTTCATTGATTGAGGATGCAGCTTTGAACTTTTTCTTCAGAGGAGGTGATGTGGCACTACTCTGTGGATTGCTGTTTTGTTTCTCAGTTCAAAGTGTTTCACCGTCTGACAAATTCAACAAAAATTATCACTATAACCCTCCTAATGCACAGTCTGTTTGGCACAGATGGTCGTTCGTTGGCCTTTCTTATCTCTAGTTTGCCGGAACAGAGCAAGGCACATCTTTGATTACCCTAACTGGTGGACAACTGTGTCTGCACTAACAACAGACATGTCCAGCTGAGAAACAAGGTGTTCCATCCATTGTTATTGGCAGATCACCATCAGAGTGTTCGCATGTTCCGACATTGCAGAGTCACAACTGTCTGCGAATGGCACACACCTTTTTTCCACTACCAGGTCTCTGAAGATATTCTGCAAGTGCCTATGAATAACTGTGATGGTCTGCTTTTGCACTGAAAACTCAACAGGTCCTTGCTTGGAACATACCTCTGTTACAGACAATTTTTAAGGCACAATTAGTGCTGCCACTTAATGGAACTTTGTGGAATATTCCTACTTTAGCCCCTATAGTTTCATCATATCCAAAGATGTTTCGTGCACATTGTTTTGAACTGGAATAGAAACATGAATAGAAATATGTTCCATTACTTAGTGAATGCCCCTCCTACATAGGGTTACAAATGCAGACTGTCATTATATAGAAAAGCATCATACAGAAATATCAAAGTTGAGAGAAACTAGAATTTTAGGAAAACATACTGCTATTGTGGTAATGGTATGAACGTGCGCAGATAACAATTTAACCAACACAAAATATGGTAATTGCCTGTATACACAGGTTACCTAACACATGGTAAATATAACATTCCACAAATTCCTCTGAGTTTCTAAATTATGCTAAAGTAAGTTTTCTATGAATAAATAAAATTTAAAAATTAATAACAATCATATTTACAATGTCATTAACAAACTTCCATACCTTCTTGACCAGCAGTTATTGTAGCTACATTTAACAAGTTTGATTGTATGCACGTCCGCAGCCTCCAAATATGATAATCATTTTGTAAAAGAAAACATCGTCCACTGTAGACTGTACTGAAAAATATGCACCATGTTCCATGAAATGTGATACACAGATAATGAACAGCCCACACACACAGGCACACATGAACAACAGTATGTTCTGTATCAAATACAAAGGAAGGAGCAGTACAGTATGTGAAAATATCCATACCTAGTATAATTTAAGAATGAAGATCCTGTCCTTTCACCTCAGAACCATACTGGATCATGTGTAAACTACAACTAATCGAATCTACCAGTAACATCAACACACAGAATGAGGGATTAATCAGCTCTTCCAATTTCCACCACAGACACATTAAAAAACAATATACAAGTCTTCCGATACTGTATGCCAAGGGACATTACATAGTTTTCTGTTGTGCCAATTAGTGTCAGTTGAATCTTACATTCTAAAATAGACCAAAATGGTATAAATACTGTTACTGGAATGTTAGCAACAACTATATGCAGTGAGACGACTGATAATATCCAGTCACTCACAATTGCCATCTCATACTTTACTATACTAATATGATGCATATTTTATAATACTAAAGTGCTCTGTCAATCTTGAAAGATTGCTGCTTAGTAGAAATGTATGTACATCATGAACTGCTTTTTCAAGTTTTAATGCATGTATCCTTGTAACAGACTACTAACATTCTGATTATTAGGACAATGGCACAATACATTTCAGCAAATACGTGTATCCATTAATTATCTGTGAAGTACAGTTAGAAGAGAAACCTATAACTGAAATTTCTAATAATACTTAGTAATCATTTAGGATATATACTATTGTTACATCTGCATACGAGAATTTCAGGCATGAGTGACGAGCCACATTATTGTAAAAATATGCTCAAATTATGATGCACAACAAGTATCTTCCATATAAAACATACTCAGTATGTTTAAGGAATCAAACTACAATGTATATAACAACTTCATACTTCTGACTGCTTTGCAAATGCACAAGTATGTTCTGACATTTAGCATTTAGGAGAGGTTTGAAATTATGTTTGAAGTTCTTGGAAATCACGAAGTGCTCTCATTATGAAACATTGGATATTTACAGTATGTATAAATAGCGCAACTCGAGCAACACCGCTGCAAGACGTGCATGCACAGTTTCTGACTGTAATACTCGTCCTACAGGGTTAAACTTTTGTTGCAACATATAAGTACTAAATTATGGCAGGAATTTAAATTCACTCTACATTTGTATTAAATACTGAAAATCAAAGAAAGCACTTATATAGGCTACATGCAACTGGTACTGTGTATCATGAACCTGGTAAGTCATCTAGTAGTACAGCCGGAACAGAGTTTGGGTAAAGAAACACCTTCTGTCCTTCTGAGTCCTTCAGCGTCTCTGAGTTATGCTAAGATCTGAATGCCGTAGTGAATGGTGTATAGTGGAAATTTACCATGTTTACAGATGACAGAATATCTGTCAAACACAGTCTCCAATAACATTTCACAAAACTTCTGTAACAGGTTCATTAACTCCCTTCCTGCCAATATAAACATGTTAAATTTTATGCAATTTACATGAACTCACAAAAAGCCAGACAAAACACCCAGTGACACTGAATAACCAGCATATTATCAGTTGATACCATCTAGTTATTGGGCATTGACATCCACTGCAAATCATGCAAGTAATGTCACATTTATCAGACTGAGCAGAGAGTCAGATCAGCAGCTTCTGTTCTCTCATTCTGGATGAGGAAGGGGTCACACAGGTAGCTTATTCTGCTTCTGTTCTAGGAAAGATACTCTTTATCCATGTTATCAACATGGTTGTCCAACAATGAAGTCATACAAATAATGGAGATCAGCTATGTGCAAGAAGAAAGTGACTAATGTACAGTAGCACACATGGCAAAAAATGTCAATAGAGGTTGTGGGTGAGTGGTAGTGTGTACTGGAGAAAATGAAATCCACCAAGAAGTCATACACTATGAGGAAGTGTCGATGGAATAAACAGATGGCTTCTACTGCACAACATTAATGCAGCTTTAAGCAAAGTAGAGACTAACATTGATAATGCAACTCAAATAATTGTATATAACGCAACTTTCAGGACAATCAAAAAAGGCCACAGGATGTATGCCATGGTTGGGTTCAAACAGTTCATACATTTATTTCAGAGACATTAAACGAAACAGGGCAAAATAGACACATGCATTAGCCACATGTAATGTTAAGCACATATCTGGGTCATTTGTGTAACCAAAAATTATTCCAAAGGTGAAGAATTTTAAGCCACATTCTTAAACAAATTTTGGTTTTGTGAAAAGCAACAGGACTAAAACCAAAAATTCCAACATATGCCGGAGAAAGAGTGCAAAAACAATGGCTAGAATTTCCACAAGTCCAAGTCATAATACGAGAAGTCGTGATTCAGCAAACTAAATAAAGTTTTGGAAATGGATCACTCCAAAACTGAAGTAACTGGAAATGGATCAGAAGCCACAATGAACACTACCAAGTGCAAACTTTCCACTGAAGTTAAAGAAGATTTATAGAGGGAGGAAACACAGCATCATAAATACATTTTAATGCCTTTTGTGGAGGTCCAAATATGCTGAATTATGGATGTAACAGCCATTTTGTTGGGCAGAATGGGAATTATTATGGAAAATCTACCTCATTGCATTTTCGGTATTTCCTGTTAATATATTGCCATTGCTGTAAACAATCAAAGTAAACCCATTAAGGATACTGGGTTCTTTTAATTGGTGGAAAAACCTAAATTTTTTAATGACTTTATTAAATTCTATAGTCTTTCCCAATTACATTGATATATGTACATTATAGGGTTTCAAATGAAAAATGACCTACATATAGCAAATTTTAAAGTTATGGACACGTATGCCACCTCACCCCCTTTATTTCTGTTGCAAAAAACAGTATTATTTTAGGAAGAACAGTGGACTTTCTGTTTCCAGTGACTATTCGTATGATACATTGTATATGTTAGTAACAGCGCAGGTTTCTAGTGTCTGTAAATGATTATCTTTGTTAGTATTTACCACTGTTCTGCTGAAACAGTTCACCCACGTGTTACTGAATGTCTGTTGCCCAAGTGCTACATATATGACAAAGCAAGCCACACTGTTGAAAGTAACTTATGTATCATTTCTTTGGGGAGAAATTCCCACCAGTGATTAAAATGTTTTGTTAACAATGATGCTGTCTGTAGTGGATTTGTTGTTGGTGATGAGGGCATTTTTTCTTCTTTGATAAAGGAAGTGGGGAAATGTAAGCAGTGTGATGGTGTAGGCTGTCTGGAAATAACTGAACAACAAGGTAGCAGGAAGGGTTTAGCATCAAAAGTAGCTGTTCTGTGTACATCCTCCAATAAATAACCTCAAAAATGACTTTGAACATTGTGCATAATACATATGGTGTGAATCTAAAGTTAGTGCCTGCATGTGTGCAATACAAAATGGGAAAAGGCTACTCAAACATTTTGTGGTTTGATGGACCTTCCTCTTCCTCAAACTAGGTTCAACAAGTACATAAAAATACTTTTAGGTGCCTTGACAGTTGCGCCTAAGGCATCTACAAAATGTGCAGTTAAAGAAACTGTAAATATTAGTGGAACCAGGGACATTGCCATGTCCCATCAAGTGCAACAGCAATGTCAAGGACATGGTTTCTTGAATGGTGTTTTAAGTGGTACTTCTCTGGAGAATGGAAAAGTTGTTGATGATGAGTGCTTATCTAAGAACTGCCACACCTGTGATGGTAACACTGAAGTATGTATTGAACATCAGTGTTCTAAGAATTATGGTGGTTACAGTGGTGGTACGGAGTGTGATGGAGCTCTAAAAAATATTTCAGAGGTCGGTGCCCACTTATAAGATTACATATACGAAGTACCTAGGCGATGGGGACTCTAAAGCTTTCAACAAAATTAATGACTTCAGTGTCTATGGTGACACCTTAGTAACAAAACTGGAGTGTTGTGGAAATATGCAAAAGAGGATGGGTGCTAGATTGAGGAAGCTATGATGAGAAACAAAAGGAAAGTTGCTATCGGATGGAAAATCTCTGTCTGGCCAAAGCAGATTGACAGAAACTGAAATAGACCTTCATTCAGAGGTGCATGTCATCTAATGGTCAGTCCATAACAACTCTGAAGATGTTACAGCAATGAGAAAAGCAGTATGGGCTACCTACTTTTATGAGTTGTCCACAGATGACCACCCTGTTCACGGACTTTGCCCTAGAGCAGCAGATTCTTGGTGTGGTTACAATAAGCCAAAAAAAAAAAAATAAAAATAAAAAAAAATAAAAATAAAAATAAAAATAAATTTTTTCAAACATATTGTTATAAGCATTCATTTTCTTCCTGAGCCTGTTATGAATAAAATAAAACCAATATTTAGAGATGTGAGTGACCTTGTTTTGCTTAGCAAATGTCTTCATGGGGGCACTCAGAATAGAAATGAAAGTTTCAACCATTGCATATGGGAAAGATTACGCAACAATGTTTTTCTAAGACTAAATACATTAAAAATGGTGTACTAGATGCAGTGATATGTTTCAATGATGGAGTGATAGGAAGGTTGGAAGCTCTGAGAAATTTAGGCATAAAATGTGGATCTAATATGGAAGATCAATTGCTTGTGTGTGACGGACAATGGGTGCATGAAGCTGAAAGATTCAGCTCTTGAAGTTACCTAAGAAGCAAGAAGTGCTAAAAGGAGGGCCAAGAGGGAGCTTGAAGATGAACAAATGCTGCAGGGTGAAGAATATGCTTCAGCAATGTTCTGAGGCACGATTTAATTGGACTCATCTTCATTCACAATTTCCCACAACCTGTATTTTTCAGATTTCAGGTACAAATATTTCCTGAAGTTATATACCATTGCTCTAATATTTTTCTTTAACTTGTAATAGTCGATAGTTGGGTAGTAGGTGTAAGGTATATTGCAGAATCAACTAAATTATAGAAAATGTAACATTTTTATTAGGATAAAAATTGTAAAGGTTAAAATGTAAGATACAAAGTTTTCATACTTGTAATATACATAATAGGTGGAATAAAGTAGGTCTAGCACCTCAGCCATAATATCATGCATATCTGGTAAAAATTTGGTCTCCTTCAAATGTGCAACATTGGATTAAAATGGCATGTCAATTTGAGGAAGCATTTTGGCAAAAAAGTGTTGCATCAATTTCTATGTAATCTTTTTGAGTAACCCTAAGCAGGTTCAAAAATATTGAAAATACTTCTAACTTATTTAGAAAGTGTGCTGCATTATCTGATATCAACAACAAAAAATCTGTGAAACATATACAATATAAACAGTGCCTGAAAGAAATAGGTGTTGATTTTCACATAATATGGAATCGGAAAAGTACCCTGTATAATTGAACACTAGGCACTGTTAAAATTCAGAATTCAGGAAAGTATGTGTGAGCAGAGGGTATTCATTTTTGGATCACTTAATATCAGTTTCTTTCTCAGAATTGACCGATTCTGAATAGCTTTGTAAATGCATTCCCCTACACTTCATTTCTGTCTGACTAGTGGAGGGAACAGAAGAGAAGAGTGTTTCAGGATTCAACAAGGGAGACGATTAGGGAGCTGCAATCATTAATATGAGCTTATTCATTTTTGACAAAAGGGGGAACTGCAACTTTAAGTAAGTCTGAGGAAGATGCTGAGTTCCAGGAGAATAATATTGATGAAGATGCTCTGACTAATCCTCACAGTATGATTCAAACATTAGTGGACATGCCTCTAGCCAAATGGAAGAAACAGGTAAAAATATTAAGGTGTTACGTCTATGTATTTTAAAAACACCTGGTCTGATCAGATGTTGCACTTGTAAAACTGTAGTTAAGAATCATGAGTCATTCCATAGCATACTGTATCCAGTATCCTTGCCCTAGAAAGCAGTAGTTAAAGTAATTAAGGGGCACTCAGAATAAAAATGAAAGTTGGAGAATCAGGTAATTTAACACTCAAATAGTGAATGTTCTAATCCGATCCACACTGTAGCACAAAGGGATGGCAGTGTGAATTTACTAACTGATGCTCATGGTGCAGTGATGTGGTTTACTGTGCAATGTGACCAACTGGAAGATGAAGGTATAGCTGGACAAACACAGGCTTTCTGTTGAATGGAACATGTTACGTGTTTAAACGAATACCCTTCAGTCTGTCAGGATCATCAGTGGCCTTTATGACAGAACTCACAGAAGTTCTAACAGAAGAATTGACACACTCAGCATTATGTAGGTCATATTCTAATTGGTGCTGCCTTTAGGGAGAACATTTAGACACACTGTGCTATGTAATTTAAGCATTTAGTGGAGCATGAGTCACATTAAAGATGGATAAAAAAGAATTCGCCAAGTCACAAAACAATTTCCTTGGGCACATTTCTCTGTGCAGGATCATATCTGATCTGACAAAAATAGAACCAGAGGGAAAATTTCCTGCGCCAAAATACTGTAGACAACTGAAAGTCACACAGTATATGTAATTTCTATCACTGTTTTCAACCTCAAAGTTGTTCATCTTCACAAGTCGATAGTCCTTATTCCATTTCCAAATGGAGATCAAGAAGCATTTAAGTTAATTAAAAAACCAGCTGTGTGAGGCACCGATACTTCATCATTCTAATTTAAGCAAAATTTCTACATTGGTTCTGATTTTGTTTATTTTACCCTTGGTGCAGGAAAGTGTGAGGGTAAATGAGTCATTGAAAATTTCACTGTAGCATTCACAATTAGTGTACTCACAAACTCAATCACTCACTGGGAGACGTAGTACATAGTTACTGGAAGAGATGCACTTTCCATGGCAAAGTTTTGCTGTTACTGGGATGTCATATTGTCACATGTAATAAAACACTTTGATTCTTACTAAATTGGTGACTACTATCCAGCAGACCAAACAAATTGAGAGTTAGAATTTGAAGGTTGTGTTTTTTAAATTCAGTGTATACCAGTACAACAAAAATAATATCTCAGCAAAACCAAGTGATAATTCTTGTTGAGAGAAATTTAGGAGGTGAGCATCTTAGAGAAAATTTTGTATGTAATACCAGATGGGAGTAGGTGGTGGTTGAAATTCTTAAGAGGAATAATAAAAATATGGTGATCCTGATGCAGAAAATAGTTTTAATGGAAGCATTATTTTCTTGTTGGGGAGAAAAAAAAGAAAAAAGGAAAAAAAAGAAAAACAAAAGAAAAAAGAAAAAAAAAGAAAAAAAGAAAAAAAAAGAAAAAGGAAAAAAAGAAAAAAGAAAGCAAAAAAAAATTGTGCTCAATGATGGTAGAAGAGCAGGAGCTTTCAAAATGTGGCTGAACATTTTACATCAACTGCATTCACAATCACCCCCCCCCCCCCCCCCCAAATGACGAAGTGTGGGAGCCTAATTAGCAAACGTAAACCACAAAAAGTTTAGCTCTCACCTCCTCCTCTTATTTTGAAACCTGGAAGAAGTAGTAGCATTTATTTCCCACCTCTATGGTGTTGACCTGTGTCACTACCGTGTTCAGGTCACTGGCAGTACCTCCATTATTTACAGAATTTAGCCTGTTTTTGCTTTTATATTCATTCAAACAGCAATTTGTGGATTAACATTTACAAGAAAGATAAATGAATAAAACAAGAGAAGAGTAAAAATGATCTATAGAGCAGCTATCACATTTTCTGTTCATGCAGAATATAAAACATAATATGTACCTACAAAGAACGGAGATACAAAAAGGTATCAGATTATACACTCCTGGAAATTGAAATAAGAACACCGTGAATTCATTGTCCCAGGAAGGGGAAACTTTACTGACACATTCCTGGGGTCAGATACATCACATGATCACACTGTCAGAACCACAGGCACATAGGCACAGGCAACAGAGCATGCACAATGTCGGCACTAGTACAGTGTATATCCACCTTTCGCAGCAATGCAGGCTGCTATTCTCCCATGGAGACGATCGTAGAGATGCTGGATGTAGTTCTGTGGAACGGCTTGCCATGCCATTTCCACCTGGCGCCTCAGTTGGACCAGCGTTCGTGCTGGACGTGCAGACCGCGTGAGACGACGCTTCATCCAGTCCCAAACATGCTCAATGGGGGACAGATCCGGAGATCTTGCTGGCCAGGGTAGTTGATTACACATTCTAGAGCACGTTGGGTGGCACGGGATACATGCGGACGTGCATTGTCCTGTTGGAACAGCAAGTTCCCTTGCCGGTCTAGGAATGGTAGAACGATGGGTTCGATGACGGTTTGGATGTACCGTGCACTATTCAGTGTCCCCTCGACGATCACCAGTGGTGTATGGCCAGTGTAGGAGATCGCTCCCCACACCATGATGCCGGGTGTTGGCCCTGTGTGCCTCAGTCGTATGCAGTCCTGATTGTGGCGCTCACCTGCACGGCGCCAAACACGCATACGACCATCATTGGCACCAAGGCAGAAGCGACTCTCATCGCTGAAGACGACACGTCTCCATTCGTCCCTCCATTCACGCCTGTCGCGACACCACTGGAGGCGGGCTGCACGATGTTGGGGCGTGAGCGGAAGACGGCCTAACGGTGTGCGGGACCGTAGCCCAGCTTCATGGAGACAGTTGCGAATGGTCCTCGCCGATACCCCAGGAGCAACAGTGTCCCTAATTTGCTGGGAAGTGGCGGTGCGGTCCCCTACGGCACTGCGTAGGATCCTACGGGCTTGGCGTGCATCCGTGCGTCACTGCGGTCCGGTCCCAGGTCGAGGGCACGTGCACCTTCCGCCGACCACTGGCGACAACATCGATGTACTGTGGAGACCTCACGCCCCACGTGTTTAGCAATTCGGCGGTACGTCCACCCGGCCTCCCGCATGCCCACTATACGCCCTCGCTCAAAGTCCGTCAACTGCACATACGGTTCACGTCCACGCTGTCGCGGCATGCTACCAGTGTTAAAGACTGCGATGGAGCTCCGTACGCCACGGCAAACTGGCTGACACTGACGGCGGCGGTGCACAAATGCTGCGCAGATAGCGCCATTCGACGGCCAACACCGCGGTTCCTGGTGTGTCCGCTGTGCCGTGCGTGTGATCATTGCTTGTACAGCCCTCTCGCAGAGTCCGGAGCAAGTATGGTGAGTCTGACACACTGGTGTCAGTGTGTTCTTTTTTCCATTTCCAGGAGTGTATAATGGTAAGACAGATATTTAGGACCCAGGTTTTATATTGTAAGACATTTCCAGGGGGCAGATGTGGACTCTAACCACAATCTATTGGTTATGAACTGCAGATTGAAACTGAAGAAACTGCAAAAAGGTGGGAATTTAGGGAGATAGGACCTGTATAAACTGACTAAACCAGAGGTTGTACAGAGTTTCAGGGAGAGCATAAGGGAACAATTGACAGGAATGGGGGAAGGAAATACAGTAGAAGAAGAATGGGTAGCTTTGAGGGATGAAATAGTGAAAGCAGCAGAGGATCAAGTAGGTAAAATGACGAGGGCTAGTAGAAATCCATGGATAACAGAAGAAATATTGAATTTAATTGATGAAAGGAGAAAATATAAAAATGCAGTAAATGAAGCAGGCAAAAAGGAATACAAACGTCTCATAAATGATATTGACAGGAAGTGCAAAATGGCTAAGAAGGGAGGGCTAGTGGGCAAATGTAAGGATGTAGAGGCTTATCTCACTAGGGGTAAGATAGGTACTGCCTACAGGGAAATTATAGAGATCTTTGAAGAAAGGAAAACCACTTGCATGAATATCAAGAGCTCAGATGGAAACCCAGTTCTAAGCAAAGAAGGGAAAGCAGAAAGGTGGAAGGAGTATATAGAGGGTCTATACAAGGGCGATGTACTTCAGGGCTTTATTATGGAAATGGAAGAGGATGTAGATGAAGATGAAATGGGAGATATGATACTGCGTGAAGAGTTTGACAGAGCACTGAAAGATTTAAGTTGAAACAAGGCCCCGTGAGTAGACAAAATTCCATTAGAACTACTGACAGTCTTGGGAGAGCCAGTCCTTACGAAACTCTACCATCTGGTGAGCAAGATGTATGAGACAGGCGAAATTCCCTCAGACTTCTAGATGAATATAATAATTCCAATCCCAAAGAAAGCAGACATCGACAGATGTGAAAATTACCGAACTCTCAGTTTAATTCGTCACAGCTGCAAATTACTAATGTGAATTCTTTACAAACAAATGGAAAAACTGATAGAAGCTGACCTCGATGAAGATCAGTTTGGATTCCGTAGAAATGTTGGAACATGTGAGGCAATACTGACCCTACGAATTATCTTAGAAGAAAGTTTAAAGAAAGGATAACCTACATTTCGAGCATTTGTAGACTTAGAGAAAGCTTTTGATACTGTTGACTGGAATTCTCTCTTTCTAATTCTGAAGGTGGCAGGGGTAAAATACTGGGAGCGAAAGGCTATTTACAATTAGTACAGAAAGCAGATGGCAGATATAAGAGTCGAGGGGTATAAAAGGGAGTGAGACAGGGTTGTAGCCTATCCCCGATGTTATTCAATCTGTATATTGAGCAAGCAATAAAGGAAACAAAAGAAAAGTTCAGAGTAGGTATTAAAATCCATGGAGAAGAAATAAAAACTCTGACAGAATTAAAATGTCATCTGCGAACATCAGGGACAGCAAAAGACTTGGAAGAGCAGTTGAACAGAATGGACAGTGTCTTGAAAGGAGGATATAAGATGAACATCAACAAAAGCAAAACGAGAATAATGGAATGTAGTCGAATTAAGTGGGGTGATGCTGAGGGAATTACATTAGGAAATGAGACACTTAAAGTAGTAAAGGAGTTTTCTATTTGGGGAGCAAAATAACTGATGAAGGTCGAAGTAGAGAGGATATAAAATGTAGACTAGCAATGGCAAGGGAAGAGTTTCTGAAGAGAAATTTGTTAACATCAAGTATAGATTTAAGTGTCAGGAAGTCGTTTCTGAAAGTATTTGTATGGAGTGTTGGCACATATGGAAGTGACATGTGGGCGATAAATAGTTTGGACAAGTAGATAATAGAATCTTTCGAAACATGGTGCTACAGAAGAATGCTGAAGATTAGATCGGTAGATCACATAACTAATGAGGAGGTATTGAATAGAATTGGGGAGAAGAGGAGCTTGTGGTACAACTTGACTAGAAGAAGGGATCGGTTGGTAGGACATGTTCTGAGACATCGAGGGATCACCAATTTAGTATGGGAGGACAGCGTGGAGGGTAAAAACTGTAGAGGGAGACCAAGAGATGAATACACTACGCAGATTCAGAAGAAGCTTGCACAGGATAGAGTAGCATGGAGAGCTGCATCAAACCAATCTCAGGAATGCAGACAAGAACAACAACAACAACAACAACAACGACAACAACAACTAATGGTGTTCAGTTACTACTATCTGAACAACTGTGTTCTTCACATTTGCAATATTTGAAAATCCATATGAAATTTGGAATGGTGGTCAGGCATGCGCTAACTGTGGATGAAGGATGTCATTGACAAGATAGTTGAGGAGGGAGCAGGTCGAGCATGTGTCGTCGTCTTTTGGTCGCTGTTCTTGCCTGGGTAATGCATTAAGAGCTTCAGCGTATGATGTGTCATCTGTGAGCTGAAGTGGTCAGTGCATCGTTTTGGAACTTGGTAATGTATATTCATTCTGAATACTGATTTTTGGTACTGAATAGGAATTCAGCAATAACTATTAAAAGTGATTAATTTTTCCTGTCAACGTTGTGGCACACAGCACAAGGACACTGGCATATGTTCAATGCTGCCTGTACACGCTCTGCTTCTTCTGACTGCACTGCTATTTCAAATCACATTTATTACACTAACTATAATATTAACCTCTGTAGTTGTCAGTACATCCCTCTCCTAATAGCCTGTTACCATATCATCCGGTTTAATATTTGACATTTATTGGTGTTTTGCAATTTAGTCATTGACTTTCCCTTGTGATTCTCATATTTCTTTAGGGCACAATGGAAGGTTACGCAACCAGACACCTACGTTAGTAGTGAAAACACTAAACCAACATAATTTACTCGAGTGGAACTATATAGTTCCAGAGGCCTCAAACACCAATGATATATACATGGAGACTCAAAAGAATGAAAATTAATTGTGAAAGGCAGGATCTGAACCCAAGGCCCCTGCTCATTAGGCAGATGTGCTAACCACTATAGTTAATAAGATGGCAAAGTGGTTTTGCATAACCTCACCAATTATCCTGCATGCTTCACTCGTCAATCTGAACTGCGATTCATGCCACAGCCCACTCAGTATTCCCCAAAAACTAACAGCACTTCATAGAGTCTCAGTATGTAGGTTGTTACTATAAAACCACTGGAGAACACTTACATTTTATTTGCTTATTTTCGCTTTACAATTTTGTTACTATGAACAAAAGCATTAGGTTGCACAGTAACCTGACAAATGCCAATAGATGAATGAGATATGGACAACAGGTCCCACAGCTGCTGGTTCCTTGTCAGATCCTACTGCTGCAGCAAGTAAGTCCTCTAATGCTCCAGTACTTTAATTACTTTAAAGAGTAGTAAAAGGAGTGACCTCAGGAGAATTCTACCCCATGATGATGCCAGGGGTGCCAGATCCCCCCATGCCATCAGACTCAGAACCCAATTTAATCAACATTCTTCTAGTTCAATTGATAGAGGTGGAACAAAATTCTGGTCATCAACAGAGGATAGTACAGTGGTAGCAAGCAATGATGGGTGCTGTAATGAACAACACGACTCCCAACATTACGACGAGCTCCTCTGAGTACGATCATTTTCAGAGGCAAAATATTCGTCGCACAATTTGATAGATCACAAAAAACTTGCAGGTAAAAGACTTCAATGGCTCTTGTGCCCTACCTGTCACAATATTAAGGTTGATGTGCAGCTCCTCAGATGTGGAATTGTGTATCAGCATGTGGCCTCTTCCTTATATATCCTGTCATGTGTTACTTTTGACCTACTGATTACAACCAGTGTAAGCTGATACCAAACAACATCACACTCAGAAATTTCCAACAATCTGAATTTTTAGAAGTCTTGCCCATTTCCTCAGATACATGGTTCCAAAGAAATAATAGTTACTGACAATCCATGTAGTCCTGCACAACTGGTTATCACATATTTGACTAAGTTACTTGTAAGTCTAAGACACATGATATCAGAATACCATTGCATGGGTGATATTTAAGCATTCCATACCCTTCTACAAGAACCAGAATTTGTTAAATTTGTTTCCTGACTGATAACATCGAGTAGCTATGGAGGGCACTCAAATGTCTTGCTTCAGCCATACAGACCAAATAACTGAATTTCACTCGGTTATGATATTTATATACCATCTAACTGCCACACGCATTGGCTCTTGTACCCCCACAAAGGAATAAAAGCAATTATGTCAGTTAAGTTCAGCAAAAACAGCCATTACTAGCAGAGATCAGTGGCATATAATGATAAGATTGTTAAGGTTACATTCATGACCCCAGGAAATAATCATTCGAGAGAAAGTCTCTCCCAACAGTGACAAGCCAAGTGGTAATTGGCAACAGTGAGGACAGAGGGCAGAGATAATGAATAACTAGTTTCGCTCTTTTAGTGATATTGCATATGGTAGGTGCGACAAAGATGGATTCTGGCCAAATCAATTACAACCAATAATGAAATTTAAGAGAACAATTGTGAGGGAGGAGGAAAGGTTGAATGTGAATTAGGTTGAATGTGAATTACTTTGAACTACATGTGGCAATGACCTAAGTTAGCAGCAACTTTTCTCACTATTGCACTCCTTACCCAACACACAATTTTAAGGGTAGATTATTTAAGTGAACAAGAAGCCCTAATCAATTTCAGCGGTTCAAAAATAAAGCTCACAGTAAACGGTATCTGCGTGTTGTTAAAGAAACCTGCATCAAACCATACTTTCGACTGAAGACAACATGGACAAAATCTGGAAACTGTGTTTTGTGACAAGATATCTCAATTATGGTCAGATTAAAATTAGGACAGCTTACATTTGTCACTTTCTGCTGCACTGCTGTCACATTGTCAGCCTGCTGCTGCTCATTTATGGGCTGCACACAAAGATAGTGTGACACTTCACAAAGGCTGTTAATGTGTAACAAGAGCAATTTTCAAAATAGGCTCACGCATCTTAGGCTCATGGGCAGAAATTTGTATGTCGGTGCATGTACCTTGTAAGTAAATTTTTGAATGTCTCACCTACAGTTAAGGCACATTATACAAGCAAGCTATTGCAAAGGTAATATTTAAGCATTTCAAAGGTTTCTACTAAAACTGGAGTATTACAACTTGAATTTTTGATCGTGATTCTTCTGTCACTGATGGAAGCTAGAGGTGTTGCCACAGCCATACAGACCAAGTAACTGGAAATCAAAGACAAAGATTTCTAAATGAGTACGATTCAGAGATCAGTAGCCTCAGATGCCAAAAATGCACAATGACAACAATTATGGCAGTAGCTTCAGTAGAAATGGCTATGAGTAGAAAAAAATTGTCGATATTGGATCTGCAGGATGAGGAAATAATCCTATGGGTGACAGTACCTCACAACAACAAAAGCAGCAACACCAATGACAACAATTACAAAGATGATGACACAGGTGATAGTTGAGTCAACAGTCAGTGTAGAACACATGATGATGATGATTTGTTTGTGTTGTGATCAACTGGGCAGTTATCAGTGCCTGTACAAATCCTTAAATTTACTCAATCCAATCTCACCACTTTCATGAATGATGATGAAATGATGAAAACTATACAAACACAGTCCACATGTGGAGAAAATACCCAACCGGCCCAGGAATCAAACCCAGGACCCTGTAATCCAGAGGAAGCACCATTAGCCACTAGACAGGTTAAACAGAGCAGACTTTGTAGCAATCACTTTTTACATCATGATGATATATGGGGATGGTATCTGATACACGTTGTTTCATTTTGTATACATCTACACCTACATACATACTCTGCAAGCCACGGTGTAGCGCATGGTTGAAAGTATCCCGTAACTCTAGTAGTCGTAACTATTTCTGTTCAACTTGGAAACAGAGCAAGGGGAAAACAATTATCTGAATTGCTCCATTCAAGCCCTAATTTCTCTCTATCTTATGTGAAATGTACGTTGCCAACAGTAGGATCGTTGTGCAGTCAGCTTCAAATAGTGGTTCTCTAAATTTTTTCAACAGTGCTCCTAAAAAAGAAAGTTCCCTTTCTTCCAGGGAGTCTCATTTAACTTCCCGATCTCCATAATACTCACATGTTGTTCAAACCTATGGGTAAAATATCTTGCAGCATGCTTCTGAATCTTTCTTTAATCTGACTTTGTACAGAACCCGCAAAGTCATTCACCCTTTTATTATTTTTTTAGGTGAGGTCTTGCTGTTTTGCATGAAGTGGTGTTCAGCAATATCATGTGTCAAGATGAGAAACCTCACTATTTCAATCACAAAAAGTAATTGACGTTTGAATTGTGGGAAGGAGAAAAATTCAGTGCTAATTAGCTTGGCCCAGACATACCGAGGACATAAGCTGTCACACACACACAGTTGTAGGAGAAGATCTTTAAAATTAACACCAAGCAGTATTGAATTTCAGTGGTGCAAAAACAGAGCTGAGTGTAAATGGAATTTTTGTGTTATTAAGAGCAGCTGCATCAAACACGTATTTGCACTGAAGCCCACAACAAGAAAATGGTTTGAAAACTGTGTTTTGGGAAAAGATATCGGAACAGATTGACTGATGTTTCTCACTCCATCTAGATCATGAACTGAACTAGGATTCTTTGAAGGGGGTACAGGCGAGATCGGAATGTCATCAGGTTGAAAGTTCTTCAGATTCAGGCAGACTGTAACTTTTTTATATTTTGGGATTCCAACGTCACGAGAAAGGGAGGTAGAGAAAGAACCGGCACTAAAAGGATGCAACGTATTGGCGGAGGCATCGAATTCCTTTGCCATGCAGTGCAACACTTTGCAAATCCATCCAAAATTAAATGCCAACCTGGGACCCTCATAGATTTCTCACATTTACCACTGGAGGGCATACCAGTAGGCTGGCATGTGATGTTCATGAAATGTTTTCACTGTGTCAAATATCAACAGCCATCAGTTGTATAATGGAATGACAATCACGAAAATTTCTGCTGGACCAGGACTCTCAGCCAGATTTCTCCTTATTGCACAAGGTAGTCTTACCATTATGCTATCGAAGCACAATTCATGGGCCAACCCAGACTTCCACTGATTGTCAACCATGTGTCTTCAACTCTCACTCTTACATTCACTAGGTACACTCCTGTATGGGTGAAATATTGTGATTGAAATGCACATTTTGATTCAAATGTCACTTACCTGGTGTCAGGGGAGAGACATGCTCTGTGTTGTTAAGAAGTACAGTCCAATGTTCCTTCGGACAGGCATGCATGTCCAAAGCAACAGTGCATCATACTTCTGAGCATCACTAGCACTGCGTTACCCCACTCCAGTGTTCAGATTGCCACGCTTCACACACTGTATAAGGAACCACAGATAATTGCAATTACTATACAGGTATGACTAGCAGCTTCATTCTGACTTCAATCAAGGCTGTCAAAGAATGTGCAACAATTTTTGTAGCTGTGACATAAAATATTGGTGTAAAAAGTATTCAGGTATGTGTTGATAGAAATACAACAATTTTTTAACCAAGACCAGAGGCTTTTTGTTCAATGTCACATCTGTGAAAGTTGTTGCAGAGCTATTTCACAGATAAAGGTATCGTGCTATGTAATGGACTGAAATTAAGAAGTTTCTGTACCATGTTCTTCATAACTAATCAAAAGAGTGGCCTAACATTAATAAACTGCATTACTGAGGTAAAACTTTAGTCTAACTGGCTGAGCAAGGCAGGATGTAAGGATTAAATCATGCCTATTTTCATGATGAATAGTCCAGTCCTTGAAGTACATTCTATGCAAACACACTAAGGGTTACTCTACTGGAGTCATTAATGACATACTTGATGTTATATCCTAGCCAGTAATGCCACCTGAGCCCGCTGCCAAAAGGTTGGCAGCATCAAAGTCCGGACGCCGTCCGCATAAGCAGCGCCAGCGATACAGGAAATCGCCGCAAGTCTGCGCGCGCCACCGCTGGCTTCTGGTTTCTTAAGCGCTGGAGTCGCGAGCGCTAGGACAGTTCTGTATTCGCCGCTCAGTTGTATACTCGCCACCGAATTGTGTACTTGCTAGTCAGTTGTGTGTTCATCGCAGCAGAGTTGTTGTTGGTCGTCAGCCGACGCTGACCTAGCCGCTCCGACTCGAACTAGACAGATTTCTGTAGACACGGAGTTCACTACTGTGTTTCTGTATCTTCGTTAATAAAGATAAGTACCGACTTTTATTTAATCAGAGTGTTTGGGTTTTCATCTTTCTGTTCACTGTTCCAGCGGACCGGTCGGCCCACTATTAAAAGTGTGGCGGTGACTTCGTAAGCCGTTTCTACAGCGAATTGTTTGTCGCTACGAACGCCGCCACAAAACTGGCGACGAGGGCTTCCGAACTCGTGTGCAGGGCTGGTTCAACTTGTTTCTGGTTATACTAATTATAGCGATAAAATTTTGGGGGCTGGTTTAATTTGTGTTCACTATGTCTGCCGAATTACAACAGTTGATCTTGTTACAGAGTCAGCAAATACAAAGTCTGGTGGAAGCAATCGCCAAACAAGTGGCTAATCCTCCAACACAAAAGGAACAAGCACAGGCAGCACCACCTTTCCGTGCTTTTGATGCATCAAGAGAAGAATGGCGAGAATATTTCGCGCAGTTGCAGGCGCACATGACAGTCTACAAAATCACGGGTACTGAGCGGCAGCTTTATTTAATTTCCACTGCAGGCGTGGAAGTCTATCGACTGCTTTGTAAGTTGTTCCCGGAATCCAAGCCAGAAGCTTTAGACTATGACGTTGTTGTTAACAAACTTGCTGAGTATTTCGAGTCGCGAGTTCATGTGGCAGCAGCCAGATTCAAGTTCTTCAGATTAAAGAAACTGCCACATCAATCTAATAAACAGTGGTTAACAGATTTACGGGGCCTCACCCGTCAGTGCCGATTTAATTGTGTGTGTGGAGCTTCCTACAGTGATGTCATGTTACGAGACGCTATTACTCAAAACATTGCAGATTGTCGTATTCGTGCTGCTATCTTAAAGTTGCCTGACCCGTCATTAGAGACTGTGATGAACATCATTGAAGCCCAAGATACTTTTGACTATGCTGAGTGTGAGTTAGATCAGCCATGTATTTCTCAAATTGCCTGTGCTAAGCAAGGTATGTCACGCCCGCGGCCCCACCGGCAGAGTCAGACTGTAAACACTAGCCGGCCGCGTCATGTTAAACACATTCGTCAGCCGCGTGTGCAAAATGATAGAGTTAAGTCTTGCCCTAAGTGTGTTCTTGCTCATCCTCGTGAACGTTGCCCGTTGAGAAACGCGGTTTGTCACTTTTGTCAAAGGAAAGGACACATCCAGACTGTTTGTTTGCGTAAACGCAAGAACAATTCTAGTGCTGCCCAGTCCATGGATATTCATGTTCTTCAAAGCCAGCCCGCCCAGAATGTCGCGTTTAAAGACTCTTCCACGGTTCGTGTGGGTAATAAACTTGTTCGCAATAAGCCACACACCCAGCCCTCTGCTATGCGACCCAGGCGTAATTCAAACGCTGTAAAAAGTAATGTACAGACTGCAAGTGAAGCGGGAGTAGTTGTTCCACCCGCCCAACCCACGAGTTGTCGTAAGCAGCGAACACGCACTAAACGCGCTGATTTTGTGTCTTCCGCCTCCACTGCACCGATCCAGAGACAGTGTAATAAACTATTTGTGAAGCTACGCATCCAGGATAAGACCTTCAATTTTCAATTAGACACTGGTGCGTCTGTGACTCTCATAAATAGTGCTACGTATGCGGCTATCGGCCGCCCTAAACTTTCAGCGGCAAAACATTCTTTGGCTACTTATAGTGGAGAATAAATTCCTGTGTTAGGTGTATGTAGCGTGGCAGCCACATTCCGTGGCAATACAAAAACAGTTTCATTCACAGTGCTCCGCGCTACAGACAGTGTAAACATTTTCGGATTAGACTGTTTTGACTTGTTTGGCCTGTCTATCCAAGACAATGTGTTGCAAATTAATTCTGTTGTTGTTCCTCAAGACAGCATAACCGATTTGTGTAAACAATACAGTGACATATTTAAAGACGAACTAGGTTGTGCTGCGAACTTTGCCGCTCATATTACGTTAAAAGATAATGCTCAGCCTCGATTTTAAGATAATACTCAGCCTCGATTTTTTCGTGCTCGTTCGTGCTCGTCCAGTGCCTCACGCCCTCCGGGCACCTGTAGCAGACGAACTTCGTCGTTGGCAAAACAACGGTATTATTCAACCCGTTTCAGCGAGCCAGTGGGCTTCTCCCTTAGTTCTTTCCTTTGCCTAGACCGGACGAGCTGATGGATAAGTTAGGGGAAGCTCGTTTCTTTTCCAAAATTGATCTCCGTGAAGTGGTTGTGCGTCAGCTCCAGCTGTTTTTCAACGTTTTTCAGCGTTTTTTGTCACAACTTCTGGCTAATGTGCCATCGTGTTGCAACTATTTAGACGATATTGTTGTGTCCGGTCGGACGCCTGCTGAACATTTCCGTAATTTGGAGTGTCTGTTTACAGTGTTGTCTCAGGCAGGCCTACGTTGCAACATCGATAAATGTTCATTTTTCCTTACGGAGATGGAGTATCTGGGACATGTTATTAATGCTAAAGGCATTCATCCCTCCCAGTCACATTTAGCAGCTATTCGTGATTTGCCCGCCCCTCGCAATCTGCAGGAATTGCAAGCAGTTCTTGGCAAATTGACATATTATATTAGGTTTATACCTAATGCCTCACAGATTGCTGCACCGTTGCATCGTCTCCGCCGTAAGAATGTTCCGTTTGTGTGGTCAGCTGATTGCCAATCAGCCTTTCAGCAGCTTAAGGAGGCTTTATTGAATGATCGTTGTCTGGTCCATTACGACCCTAACAAGCCTCTGGTGTTAGCTTGTGATGCCTCTTCTTTCGGCCTCGGTGCTGTGTTGCCTCACCGAGTCGGTAACACCGAACGTCCTATTACGTTCGCATCTAAATTGCTAAACAAAGCTCAGTGTAATTATAGCCAATTGGACAAGGAAGCGTTGGCTATTGTGTTCGGTGTCACAAAATTCCATCACTACCTCTATGGTAGACCATTCTATTTAGTAACAGATCACAAGCCCCTGACGTCACTGTTTCATCCGTCTAAACCAGTTCCTCAGTGGACAGCTCAGAGACTACAACGTTGGGCTCTTTTGTTATCACAATACTAGTATGAGATACTGTATCGCCCTACAGCTCAGCATGCAAACGCTGACGCGCTTTCTAGATTGATGATTGCTGCGGATGATGTCTTTGATTCCTCTGACGACTCTTGCCATCAGATTGACGACGATGAGCATCAATCCCTCCGGGATTTTCCGATTGATTATCGTCAGGTGGCACGTGAGACAGCTACGGATACTCATCTGAGTTTACTATGACGTTTTGTTCAACGTGGTTGGCCGTCCAAGGCAAACGACATATCGGATCCTGTGGTTCGTCGCTATTATCCGCAACGTCATCTGTTGTCTGTTTCGCACGGAGTTTTGCTGTTACGCACCGAGAATGACCAGCTTCGTGTAGTGGTTCCCCAAGTGCTCCAATCCAAGGTCCTCGACTTGTTGCATCAAGGTCATTGGGGAGTGGCCCGCACCAAGCAGCTTGCCTGCCGTCATTGTACATGGATCGGCATTGATAAGCAGATTACGCAGATGTCTACAGATTGTTCGACGTGTGCCGAACACCAAGCTGCTCCGCCTCAACGCTATTTTGAGTGGGCACGCCCTGCCGGTCCCTGGCAGCGAGTACATATTGATTTCGCTGGTCCATATTGGAATTCTCGTTGGCTCATCGTGATAGATGCATTTAGTAATTTTCCGTTTGTTGTGCCCATGCAGTCTACAACGTCTGCACAAACTATACGGGCGTTGACTTCAATTTTTTGTATTGAGGGTCTTCCAGAAGTTTTAGTGTCTGACAATGGTCCACAATTTACCTCTGCTGAATTTGAAAGTTTTTGTTCTGCCAATGGCATTCGCCACGTTCTTACTCCGCCGTTCCACCCTCAATCAAATGGTGCAGCGGAACGTTTTGTACGCACATTCAAGGATCATATGGACCGCCTTCGTGCTACGCACTCTCGTCAGCAGGCCCTCATCACGTTCCTGTCGTCGTACCGGACCACGCCACGCGACGCGACGGCCCTTCGCCTGCGGAGCTTCTCCACGGCCGTCGTCATCGCACCCTACTACAGTTGTTGCACCCCCCGGATCGACCCGCCGCTTCTGAGCATCACACGCGTTTTCAGCGCAACGACGCCTTTTTTTCAGAGTTTATCACGGTCGCCGTCGTTGGGAACGTGGTACCGTGATAAGTGTCCAGGGTCGCGGTTTTTATTCTGTTCAAGGTGCTACTGGGGTGCACAGGAGGCATCAGAACCAGTTGCGCCGCGCTGGCCGCCCGGATTCTGCCGCTCGTTCTTTGTCCACAGATTTGGTCCGCGGCGGGTTCCAGCCGCGCCTTCCGACTTCGCTGCCGCCCCCAGGGCAGCAGCAGCAGCCGTCGCCACTACCACGCCGACAGCCCGTCCCGTTGATGCCTTCCGCGCAGCTTCATCCGGGAGCGCCCCCGGTGCTCGCTCCGGCGCCTGCGGTCCCTCTTCAGTCGCCACCGCCTTCGGAGCTGATGGACGTCGACCCCTCAATTGGGCCGCCTTCCCAAGCAGTGGCTGTGCAGCCCATCCTGCAGCCGCTTTCCTTGGGCACCCCCAAGGAGTCTAACACCACAGCACCTTGTCCGGCGCCCACTCAGCAGCCGTCGACGCAGCGTCAGGAGACGCTGCCTCTCTTCGTGGGTCCCGACACCCCGTCGCGTCCAGTACCAGAAGCTGCGCCCGTGGTCACAGGCGTGCACCCTGACCTCGGTTTTCGGTCGGTGTTTCCCGAGGCCCCGCGCAGCCAATGCAGGGGTGCGGACCGGGGACTGCCACCGACAACAGTCTCCGCCCCGGTCTCTTCTGCTACGCCTGCAACCAGACCCCTCCCCCGCCGTCGACGCTCGCCACGTCATTATTCAACGACGGTGCGGCGATTTGGGGGGGAGGAGTGTTATATCCTAGCCAGTAATGCCACCCGAGCCCGCTGCCAAAAGGTTGGCAGCATCAAAGTCCGGACGCCGTCCGCATAAGCAGCGCCAGCGAGACAGGAAATCGCCACAGGTCTGTGCGCGCCACTGCTGGCTTCTGGTTTCTTAAGCGCTGGAGTCGCGAGCGCTAGGACAGTTCTGTATTCGCCGCTCAGTTGTATACACGCCACCGAATTGTGTACTTGCTAGTCAGTTGTGTGTTCATCGCAGCAGAGTAGTTGTTTGTCGTCAGCCGACGCTGACCTAGCCGCTCCGACTCGCACTAGACAGATTTCTGTAGACACGGAGTTCACTACTGTGTTTCTGTATCTTCGTTAATAAAGATAAGTACCGACTTTTATTTAATCAGAGTGTTTGGGTTTACATCTTTCTGTTCACTGTTCCAGCGGACCGGTCGGCCCGCTATTAAAAGTGTGGCGGTGACTTCGTAAGCCGTTTCTACAGCGAATTGTTTGTCGCTACGAACGCCGCCACAAAACTTTATGTGCTGAACTACAGAATCCCGAAAGATAAAGGTTCACCTCTATGCAACAGATTTGGAATCTGTATTACAATTCAGGAGAATACTATAAAAATTACTGTATGTCATATATTGAGAACATATCGACTGGTACATTGTTAAGCTGAAGGCTATTGGAAGTCAGCTTTGGAACTAGAGGATAGGAAATCAGACACAAAGCAGATAGCAGGCAGAGTGACAGTATTTAGAATACCAGAGGTAGATAGTATTGCCTCCAAATAGCAGGCACTAACAGTCCCAGGGTAGAATCTTCAGTTCAGAAAATTAAATGGCAGCTCCATCCACTGCCTAAATGCTGCTGAACAGTGTCACTTTAGAAGATGGCTGCCCACACACCCACCCACAAACACATAAAATGTCTTATTATGGGCAAGTATCAAGCCTGCTGCCTATGCTAACTGCAATTTAGTTTGTTTACACAGGTTAGAATCTGATGAGAAAGGGGAACAGTGCTGCAACATCACTCCCCACTCATGAGTTGCCTCAGGGTAGTGCCAGGTGACATAGAACATGGTTGTTGCTAGTCGTAATACGAAGTGCAGTGACCTTCAGCATTCGTTGCTACAAAACTTGGAGTTAATTTAATGGCCAGATCGTCACAACCTACACAATAGGAGAAGAGAAACGATACAAAGTTGCTAGCCCGAGACACCAGGGAAGTGCGAAGCCACAATGCACATTGCATGTGGTATGAGTGGATTGGTTGGCGAACTACAGATAAGGAGAATTAGTGTGCTGCCACTATCCCTTAAAAACCCATATTTTTTATTCAGGGCAAGTTTTCGATCTGACCATTGGGGCCCCAACTCCTTGTCATTTATAGCCAGCCTCTACTTCTACATTGCCCCAGCAGATTGCCACAACTCTGGATCTCTTATTATATTGGCCACAGTAGTGGAGAGGAGATGGTCCACTTCACATACAAGTGGTGGAAAGTAGGGTCTCCATACCTGTACTGAGGGATTGCCAATCAACACGTTTACTGGAATAATTTTTCTCTTGTTTTTCAAGCACGTGAATTGTCTCAATTATGAACCTTGCAAGAATGCCAGGATTCTTGGCTTATCCCAAGCAGACGATATCAAGTACTGATACTGCCTGGTCTCTATCATGACCCCTCTCTCCAGATATTGGAAACCTTTCATATGCACACTAACACACAGTGGAAATAACAACGGGTTTATTACTGAAGTTAAATGAGAATCAATCATATAACAAAGTAATTTCCACTAGAAAAACATCATATGCTGCCAGCTGACCCAATCTAACACTTCTACAAGCATAGTTAATAATGCACTGCCACTAAGTCTTATTTTTTCATCCTATGCAGTACCAGTTCATTCAACACAAGATGGTATGTGCAAACTTGCAACCAGTGAGATCTGAACTTATGCATATTTGACAGAGTTGTCAAGTCCTAATGGTCTGTCTTATATCTATGATGTGCATCTTAGGTGGCTTTCCGTACCTTCACTTCTGCAAGATACCAAACGGCAACCCTCCAGAATTATGGAGGGGTACAAAGTTTAACAGAAATTATCATTGTTCAGAGCCAATAACTCCACTGACACTATGATCTCAAATAATAAGGAGAACAAGGCTACATTATCACATCTCCTCCACACGGATCAGCCAAACAGTACAGGTACAAGGCTGTAGTCATTTCAAATACTGAAGTTGAACAACAGTTGCATTACCCCATATTTGGTTCTTAATAACTAATACCTGGAACAGATACTTCTCTGAAAATGCACCTGTTCTGGTGAGAGAATTTTTTTTTTTTTACCACCCAGTCTCACAAGCTATTAAAAAGATTTCTCTAATGAAATTTTTGTGTTTTTCAAGCTTTTTGGCACTAATATTGCAGATATGATAGTATCCCTTACTACCAAATATACTGACAACCTTGAAAAAAAGTAAAAATGTACAAGAGATTGTATAGCCATGGATAGTCATGAAATTATGCCAATATTTGGCATTTTGCATTTGACAAGTATAGAGAAAGGTCAGCATGTAAATGCAAAAGAATTTCGCGAGTCAGGCAGTACACATATGAATATCCTGAATGCCA